>NC_139560.1:20507357-20758631 GCF_965112155.1 Podarcis liolepis
GCTCCAGCACTTTCTTCATCACTTGCAGAAGATTTACCAGCTAATGATACATTCTACTAAGAATTATTCAGGTGGATGTAAACAGGAATTGTGCTAAAATGTTCACGTTCCATTCACTTCAGACAGTTATTGTTCTTAAAAATTAACCTGTTTATTATTAATTAATTAATTAATTAATTAATAAGTAGGCTTATGTCAAAGAAGTTCCTAGCTGGTAATTTGGTTCAAACCATGTATTGCAACATATATACCATTCCTTTGTAGGTGCAATTTCTTTTCAAGGGCTTGCCACTAATTTTTTTTTCATGGCCTATTCTCAAACTAACATTAACATCTAAACACCCAATAAATTTCCAGTTTAATGCTTTTTTTCTTTTCTTCAAGTACCATGGCTGTCCTGCATACAAGATTTCCTGATTTATGATGTGTTCCTTTTCTCTCATAATTAACACAATTTAGCAAATGTCTCATGACCCGATGACAAAATTTTGTGGTAAGACAGGTAATATTCCAGCTGGAACAAGACGGAAGAATTGTTAACCTGCCTTTGACCCCCTTGGACCATATTCAAAGATTAAGTAATCTTAACCCCAAATCTTAGAAGACTGAAGGTGAAAAATGGGGCCAGGTGTGTGTGTGTGTGTGGAGACAGACCCAACCATATATTTACAGAGGTTTAACTGCTTAAGAAACTGATTATAGAAAAATCTCAAAGACCTTGTCCTTGATTTGAAAACTGCTAAAGGAATGGGGAGCTCAAAATAATTAGTACTATGCCTATTCTGTTTTAGGGACACTTAGGACAGCTCTGACATAAGACAGTAACAAGAGGAAAGGCCCTTGTTAACTTGAAAAATGGCTTCCTTTAATGACACTGGCATAGGCTTCAAGTTAGAACAAACAAAGCCCAATGGTGTCACAATCAATAAAAGCCTAGTTGGACATCTAAATCACTTCGAATTCTAGTTTATGACCAATTATTTTGTGTACTCCAGCATTAGGCACCAATTCAGCTGATGACAAAGCTTTTACTTCCCCGTCTCTCTGAAATCATGATTAAATTTTCTGTCCCAAATGGTTTGTAACAGAATCACCTCACCGCTAATAAACAACATGTGGATGCCTAACACTAGAGAATTTAGTCATGTGTCCAAAAGCATTTATCAGTGAAATTACTGAGTGGATCATATTAAGGGCTTAAGCAAAAAACACTTAATGTTAATCAAACTTGCACCTCTCTGCTAAAATGCTTCCATTACAGACACAATAAACTAATTGAAGGAATAGGAACCTATATTTTGCTTTGACGTTAAGCGCACAGAACACAAGCGAGGATTCTTCAGTTTTTAGTGATTTAGATATATTGTCGTTTATGTCATTAGCTCACAATTAATTAGTGCAGATATTTTAAGCGCCCCAAACAGTTAAGACAACTTTCCCCTTAAATTCTTTCCCCTTAAATTCCATAGTGGCCACACTACAACGTATATAAAACATCATCATCATCATCATCATCATTTGTTTTAAGGGCTGCATTCACCCTTATCCAACCCACTTGGAGCTGCATGCCCAAAGTACATGTGGCCCAAAGTGGGTGTGGTGATCCCAAACTCTTTCATTTACACACACACTGCCCCTCCTGAGCTGATCCACACAACTAGATCAACAGGGAGGTGGCCACCAGCATCCCCATTAGGGTACTGGGCTCTACCCACCTCTGCACTGTGTCTTGATTTTATTTTCCTTTTCCCTGCAGCTGCCAAAATGGATGGGTGGGGTTTTTTTGTTTTTTGTTTTTTTTTGAGGGAGGGGAGAGAATTGCTTGGGAGAATGGACCAGGCCCCTGAACTGGGGACTAGCTACCTTTGCCATACAGAATACGAGTCTCCTTAAAAGAATCATTTGGCATGTTCATTTTTTTTTTTCATTTGTAAGATAGCAACCTTTAGCAGAATAGTACTTATTGAGAACAGATTCGCTCAATGTGAAGAAAGCCACCTACCAATTTTTCAGCCCTTTTGCTTCAGGCTCTTCAGTAGTTTCAGTGCAAATATAAAAACAGACCAGACCAAACCAAACCATACAATACGCACAGCTCAACCAGGATTTGGTCTTTATTCAGTAAAGATTCTTATAGTACATTTTGCCCGAGTAGGGTGTTAACTTGAGATTTTGGCCAACTTCTAATTTACGTAATTGTATCTCGCATACTGAAATTCCCCTTGCAGTTTTCAGCTAGATATGGTATTTGTCACTTTTCTGCTAAAATACAGCTGAAGTATGCAATACATCACAAACATATGAAGTCACAAAGAAGTTCTGACATTTGTTTTAAATACATTTTAGTTATGTAAAATGTGAACTGTTCTGGTAAGTATCAACTGAGAGAGGAGCCAATTTGCAATTATTTTGATCCAGCTCCAACATAACTATGGAATTGGACCATAAGTTTACAAAAAAAGAGAAATAAAATACAAGCAGTGTTTTCAAATTTACACTGTGATCTTCAGAGATAAATTATATATACCATCAATTTAACAGAATCAGAGGAACAGTTCAAAACATCTCAAGACTGCTTAAAGCTAAGCAATTAAATCCAACCAAATATCCCATAAATAATAGTTTCTTTTATCAAACTAATTTTTTTAAAATTAAACTAAGGTAAGTTACTGGCTTTACAGTCAAACTGAAATGGTGCAATATGGTAATGTTCCCAGAAATTAATTATATTTATAGTTGAGCAGACACTTAAATTTATGCACACATGGATGCACAAGGATTCCTTCAGACTATACACTCAACGGTTAGACAACTTTTGCAATATATTCATATCCTCTAAAAAAGATGGAAAACAAAATAAAATTCCTTTTGTCCTAATGTTATGTTATTCTCTGAAATCTGCATGACCTCTTTATGACTTTATCACAAACCCCTGCCTCCCCATTCCACTTGCCTACCACATAGGCAAACAAGGTGAAAAGGTCTATTGTAAAGTGGTGCAAGAAGCAGATCAGAGTTTTAACACAATACTCACCTGGTAAGCTCTATTTATTTGGCTTGCTGCCCAACCAGCGTACTTCATATTATCTTTTTTCATTTTTGCACTTGCCTTGGAATTGGAAGCAATATGGCTGGCAGACTAGAAAGAAGACAAAAAAAAACAAAAACAAATCAGCAATAGAATCTTGCAAAATAAACCTGAATACACATGGAACATGATAAAACAGTGCAACGGGAAAAATGTGAGCGTAGGTATTAAAACAAAACACATTAAAGCAAAAATACATTTTAAGTTAATGGTTTTTGATAACAAAAAAAGCAAGTAAGAAACTGGACATTGTGGTTCTGCTAGTCTCTCTTTTGTTCCAAGGTAGGCACGGCAGTGAATTTTTAATATCTCTGCAAACAGCAGTTCCCCATGCCACTTTGCAAGCCACTTTTGAGAGGCAGGGCAATGTCTACATCAGTTTGTATATTGCACAGAGATCTGCTGTTCAAAGACAAACTCAAATGTTCATGATGCATTCGCAAGCCCTGAGTTGCATCTAAAGCAGCTCTCTGGACTCCAGCCATACCCTTAACAAGTCAGAAAACTTGGAAGCAAGACTTCTAAAACCGAAGGTCTGAATGTGCATGAATATCATGCTATTTAAGTTACAAGTTCTAAAACACAAAATGTAACAACTTCAAAATAAGATTTGCTGTTAACATTAACAAAGCAGGAATGATCTCGTTTCCAGAAAATGCGAACATTTAGGACGGCGCATCCTTACTGCTAGTTCTATGGAAATTGTTATTTGATCTGGCAGCATTACAGAACCTCAAATCTTGTCAACAGGTAGTAAAAGCAAGCGTCACCACAGACCTTGAGAGGGAAAAGGTTTCATCTGCAGTTTCATAAGATAAGTCAATATTTGAGCCTCTATGCTGACAGCAATAAAAGAATGCTTTAATCGTTAAGTATCCCTATGCTTATAAATTCCATAGCACTGCTGTTTAAGTAACATTAGAAGGAATTTGTAGCACTATTATAAAAAGCGTATGAGCTGGAAATCAGCACTTCAAATACCGAGAATCCTTTTTTTAATAATCTTTTTTTAATAAGAAAGCTTTGTCACTACAGCAGCTGTATGCGCATCATCTGTTCTTTGCACAACAGAACAAGAACACAAATGGTGGTTCACCCCAGAGTGCATTTGGTGATAAACTTATTTCTTTAAGTTGAATGCAAAAAAGAGGGCTCCCCGCCCCGCGAAAAAGGCTTGAGGTTTGTCCAATTATAGTCCTGCCTTTATCTCCCAAGAGCATACCATCAAGAAGGGAACCTCAGTACTGTTGCTTCTCTGTGGTAATGAGTTCTCATGCCCAGTTCCCTAACAGGACATTCAGAAGGAGGAGGAAAAGGAAGGATCATATATCCTAGCTCCCAATCTTGACATGCAAGTAGAGCAGCAACCACATGAGAAGCTTATAGAATCATAGAGTTGGAAGAGACCACAAGGGCCACCGAGTCCAACCCCCTGCCAAGCAGGAAACACCATCAGAGCACTCCTGACATATGGTTGTCAAGCCTCTGCTTAAAGACCTCCAAAGGAGGAGACTCCACCACACTCCTTGGCAGCAAATTCCACTGTCGAACAGCTCTTACTGTCAGGAAGTTCTTCCTAATGTTTAGGTGGAATCTTCTTTCTTGTAGTTTGGATCCACTGCTCCGTGTCCACTTCTCTGGAGCAGCAGAAAACAACCTTTCTCCCTCCTCTATGTGACATCCTTTTATATATTTGAACATGGCTATCATATCACCCCTTAACCTCCTCTTCTCCAGGCTAAACATGCCCAGCTCCCTTAGCCGTTCCTCATAAGGCATCGTTTCCAGGCCTTTGACCATTTTGGTTGCCCTCCTCTGGACACATTCCAGTTTGTCAGTGTCCTTCTTGAATTGTGGTGCCCAGAACTGGACACAGTACTCCAGGTGAGGTCTGACCAGAGCAGAATACAGTGGCACTATTACTTCCCTTGATCTAGATGCTATACTCCTATTGATGCAGCCCAGAATTGAATTGGCTTTTTTAGCTGCCGCGTCAAACTGTTGGCTCATGTCAAGTTTGTGGTCAACCAAGACTCCTAGATCCTTTTCACATGTACTGCTCTCAAGCCAGGTGTCACCCATTTTGTATTTGTGCCTCTCATTTTTTTTGCCCAAGTGCAATACTTTACATTTCTCCCTTGACCCATAACAAGTGAAAACAATGTGTGTGGCTCTTGCAATGTAAGAGTATGGATGGAAATGTACAGTACTTGGACACAGAATGAAATAGATCTGTGCACTTATGATGTGATAGTTTAAGGACAGTTTTCTTGCGCTGAAATTTTATCTGTATAGGAAGTCATCATGTACACTGGAGAGAATAAGTCTTAGCGTATCAGAACTCTTGAAGGTACCAAAATAAAGCCAGAAGAAAAAGGACAGAGGAGGAGGTGGAAGTACTTTGGCGTGCACCTAATCGGAACTTTTCATGCAGTAAAATGAGGCATGTTTACACTAAGAGTATAAAAAAATTCACAAGTCTTTCTCTCTAATGGATCCGTTTTAAGATCCTACTGAAAATTTGCAAGAAGCTATAGAACAATTTAATTAGTAGGAATTTTTAGCTACCTTAATGCTTCAGCTAAATACTTTTGTACTGTACTTGAAATAGAATTGCTAAATTAAATAACTGATTTAATACTTCGATGACACTAAGATGTGCTTGCCTATAATGACAGGAAGAGAAAAGTTGCTTTATTTGTTGGTGTTATATAAAGTTTGCTAAGGCTAGGAAGAAACAAGCCAAACCTGATCACACCTGACATCACACTTGATGTCAGGTGCATCACACCTGACATCACACTTGCATCAAGGAGCATGGCATGTTTTTCTGTCTCAACTCCACTTGCATAACTTTAAATATCAAATTAATTATTTGGGGGGGAATTAAATGCCTTCATACTCACCATATAAAGTCCAAATAATGCTCTCATGTTTCTGTTGTTCAGCTTCAACGCCTGTGCAAAATATTTTCTTGAGAGCTCAAGGTTTTCAAGCCCTCCTTGGGTATATTTAACCTATTTCAAATGCAAGATTGATGAGCATGTTTAATTTAACATTATGAAAAGATGCTCCACTTATAATAAATCCCAGAAATGGAAACGTGAGCTTTTCCTCTGAGAGTGAAAAGAGTACCAGACTAATGCAGCTTGAGGAATGGAGTTAAAACGTGTAAGGGGTATTTGATGCTTAACTAAACTATTAAAAAAATGAACCAAGATGACAATTACAGTGGTACCTTGGTTTGCAATTGCTTTGGATTACAACTATTTTGGATTACAACCACATCAAAACCGGAAGTGCGTGTCCCTTTTTTTGGATTACAACCAATGGGGGGGGGCACATGGGCGAAAGCACGCCTTGGGTTACAACCTGTTTTGGTTTACAACCAGACCTCCAGAACAGATTATGGTTGTAAACCAAGGTACCACTGTATTGGAAAACAAAACGTCTCAGTACAACAGTCTGCTAACCAAATATGAGGATGCAAGCCAGCGGTACAAAAAAAGAATGCAGTAGAAGCCGTGGGAGACAACAAGTGGGCAGACTGCAGGGACGAACATGCCTTGCCAACTGGCCACTGAGCAAAGACAACTGTTAGCTACCCAGACTGTCCTGAAATACTCACCTCTGCAAATTGCTGGCAATATAAGTGGTTGTGGGGGTTAGTCATCATGAGTTCCTCCAAGCAAAAGGCTGCCTTTGCATAACTGAAGAACAAAACCAGAAAAATCACACCTTTATTATTATTATTATTATTATTATTATTATTATTATTATTATTATTATTATTATTATTAGTACTATCACCACTAGTGCAGTTACAGGAGCACAGCAATACAGTGGTACCTCAGGTTAAGTACTTAATTCGTTCCAGAGGTCCATTCTTAACCTGAAACTGCTCTTAACCTGAAGCACCACTTTAGCTAATGGGGTCTCCTGCTGTCGCCGTGCCACCAGAGCACGATTTCTGTTCTCATCCTGAAGCAAAGTTCTTAACCCAAGGTACTATTTCTGGGTTAGCGGAGTCTGTAACCTGAAGCATATGTAACCTGAAGCATATGTAACCCGAGGTTCCACTGTAGTGAAGTTTTTATACTAAAAGTTTTCTTCTTCATACAGAAGAGAAAGCAAAAGCACAGGTAGTGCAGTTTATGCTTTATACTCTTCTGATATTAATATGCAAAGAGGGACTCACAAACCTCACTCACAAGCAAGACACATGGCTCCAGGGCCCATCTGAGGCTCATTATCCCACGATATATGAGCTCTACCAGTTCCACTCCACACACTACAGCAGAAGAGGAGAAAATACTCCTGAAACTTGTTCGCACTACTACTCTCTCCACCTCCCCCCTGCTCTGCAACACTTGAACCTACTATGTGTGGGACATTTTTCTTCTCATGACCATGCCTTCGAAGATATAGGGCCATGTGGAGAAACGTGAGTATAATAATACGTGAATAAAATAATTTTATTATTTGTACCCAGGAAAGTGTCTGGGCGGAAATTGCTGAAATGTCCTGGAAAATCTGGATGCATGGCCATGCATGTCAGAATTGTAGATTTTGACGAATTCCCTTAAAAATAGCTCAGAAACTTAATTTTGCAATAAAAAAAAACAAGCGCAACAACTTTTGTGTCCAGATTTTCACATTTTGAAATATGGCAACCCTATTTGTACCCCATCCATCTGGCTGAAACTAGGCTGTGCAAGGACACAGCCAGCAGTGATTCCTGCAATTGCAACAGCTGGGAAAGGAGTGCATTTGCTGTGAAGTTGCTGCCAGCAACATCCATGCACAGATGATTTCACAAGAATATGACCAACAAGTGTTTCAAAGACATGCACCAGTAGTTGTGTGGCAAACTGTAACTGGAAAATGGTTAGATCCAAGCCAGTTTTAGTATCTAATAATAACACTGGGCAACAATTTTTTACTTTTTGAATGTTGTCTAGATTTCTACAACTGATTTAGGGTATTTTTGAAACAGCTGAATCAGGAAATGGCATCCATTTCTCTCCATCAGGTCAGGTTTACTGTAAACTGAATGGTGGGCATTGATAAAGGTAAGTACACATAAATTGCATGTTGCTTCACCATTTTTCAAACTTCAGGGCTTGAACTTCCATTTTTTGGAACTCCAGGAATGCTCAGCGGCAGAGAGGTCTCTCTTCAGAGTCCAACAGTAGTCAGCCATCATGACTGCGTCCCAGCGACCCTGATACCTGGTCTCCAACTCTTTCATGTCCTGATGGAATCTCTCCCCCTGCTCGTCACTCATTGAACCCGGTTCTCAGGAAACCAGTCCATATGTGAAAATAGGTAGTGCATCTTGACGCACATGTTGCAGCCCAGGTTTCTGAAAGCAGTCAGCTTGTTGTTGACAAGTTCTGCATAGTTTCTGGCCTTATTGTTCCCAAGAAAGTTCTTCACTACCAGAACAAATGCCTTCCACGCTTCCAGTTCCACTTCGTTCATTGAGTTTCCGAACTCTGGAGCTCTGACGAGCTGACGGATCTGAGGACCGTCAAAGATGCCAGCTTTCAACTTCTCCATGGTCAATCCTGGAAAAGCCTGGCACAAGTAAGTGAAGCAGTCACCATCCTTGTCCAGAGCCTTGGTGAACTGCTTGATTAAGCCGAGCTTGATGTGCAGCGGTGGGAAGAGTATTCTGTCTCTGTCCACCAGAGGGTCGTTGATGACATTCCTTTCTTTGCAAGGCACCAATTCCTCCCGCACAGGCCAGTCCTTCTTTGTGTAATGCTGAGCACGGTCCCTACTATCCCACATGCACGGAAAACATGGGTACTTGCTGAAGCCAGACTGTTGTTCCAACAAAAAGTTCACCATCTTCAGGTCAACACAAATAAACCACTTATGCTGATCATAACCAATTTTCTCCAGCACAGACTTCACCGCTTCATAGTTCTCCTTCAGTGTACTCGAGTGAGCCAGGGGTATAGAGGCAAACTGGTTGCCAGTCCTTCTTTGTGTAATGCTGAGCACGGTCCCTACTATCCCACATGCACGGAAAACATGGGTACTTGCTGAAGCCAGACTGTTGTTCCAACAAAAAGTTCACCATCTTCAGGTCAACACAAATAAACCACTTATGCTGATCATAACCAATTTTCTCCAGCACAGACTTCACCGCTTCATAGTTCTCCTTCAGTGTACTCGAGTGAGCCAGGGGTATAGAGGCAAACTGGTTGCCGTTGTGTAGCAGAACACATTTCAGTGATCGCTTGCTGCTGTCAATGAACAGTCTCCAATCTTTGGGTTCGTACTGTGGCACTCCAAGCTTGAGCAGAAGCTGCGCAATATCTGCACAGTACACCAAGTCCTTCTATTCTGAGAAAAAACGGAGGTACTCTTGATGCCTGTTGCGGAAGAAGCTGATGCAAGCACTGTCAATCTGGATGCCAGCAGTTCGGCAGAGTCCTTTGACAAGCTGAGGTCGCGAACTAGATCACTCAACTCCTTTTGGGAAAATGGATGTGGAGCATCATCTTCAAGAACCACTTCTTCTTCTTCATGTCCTTCAACACTGGAGGCATCTTCGTCACTAATGTCAGGAAGTTCTCCGAAGATAGGCACTGGAATTTCATCACAATGAGCTACAGGACGACGTGCTGATTGAAGATCAGGATACTTCGTGGGGTGGCTGCCCCATTAACTTAGTTTTGATCCCCCAACTTTATGCTTTGCCGCACCAATTTATGGAAGATTTCGAGGTTTTATGACTTCAAACCGATCCCTTTTCGACATAATCACCCAGAACTATCGGACCTGAATACTTCTTGTCATTAAAATAATCATTTCCAATCAAAACAATTATTCAACATGGCATTTTACCCCCACCAACTTCTTCTAAAATGCTCCACACAAGCGTACATGTGAACAAAAACGTAAAAAAACAACATGTGGCCATAGCTCAAAAACATGACCTGATTGAGCAAAACCAATGTGATTTTTGGATTCAGCGCATCAGATTCGTCCTAAATCAACTGAAAAAACGCAGACAACAAATATGTTGTTGACCAGTGTAATAATAATAATAATAATAATAATAATAATAATAATAATAATAATAATACCCCGCCCATCTGGCTGGGCTTCCCCAGCCACTCCGGGCGGCTTCCAACAAAATATTAAAATACAGTAATCCATCAAACATTAAAAGCTTCCCTAAAGTATTGCTAAACATTTTCACCAGGGCAGCCCTTCATTCCCATTAGCCTTTGCTAAGGCAGAAGGAAAAAATGCACACTCAAGACACTATTGCACATTACCGCAGCAAATGCAAACCCCAAACCCACACTCTGCTAATTAGTTATTATATTTCTAGTTCCTATAGCAATGGTTCCTATAGCAGCCTACATAAAACTGAAGAATTAAAAACCTTCAAAAGTGATGCTAAAATTCAAAATGATTACAAGAGCAAGCAGCAGTCAGGCTTACAAAGGCAAAGATAAGCATCAAAGGATGGAACAGAAAAGCACCACCTTTACTCTTAATAGCAAGACCTCAGACTGGCCTTCAAAAACTCATTTAAAAGCAGAGCCACCACACAAAAAGCCTTGCTGTTTACTGAAGACAATCTGATATCAGTCACCACCATGGTCTCTTGGTCTGGTGGATTGATTTGAAGCATGGATAGTCAACATTGTGCCTTCTAGATTTTGGGGGACTACAACCCCATCACTTCATTTGACAAACCCTGGACAATCTCCCTCTGAAGGGGAAGGATGAGGTAAATACAAGTGGGAGGTGTTCTTTCAAATACCCAGGTCCTCAGCTATAGGACTGGGAGCAAGTGCATCTTGTAAATCACTGGAATATGATCAAACAGGCCAGGTTAAGAGTCTTGCAACCCTAGTTTGGATCAGCTGCATTTTCCAGACTGTTTTCAAAGCCGATCTACATACAAAGTATTGCAATAGTCTATGGACATTAGCCAAAACCTTTGCTCATGCAGCCCACATCCTCTGACACCTAGGAACTCTATATTCTTAGCAACAGGTGAGTCACTAGTACATTACAGATCTGTCCTTGGCACATTCTCTGCCGTTAGAAGGACACACTAACCAAGATCATTTAAAGACAAAGGGTGGTATTCAAATAAGTTTTATCCACAGTAGACCTGCTGGAGTTAATGAACATGATTAAGTTAGGTCCACTAATTTCAACAGCTCTACTCTTGAGTAAAACTAAGCTGAACACTACCCAATCAAGCACGACGCTAGGTGTGGCTGAACCCATTTAAAACCAATTATCTTAGGCACACTTTATTCTTTGCTAAACTGTAGCTTTTCTGCGTAGAACATTTAGAAGCAAGACTTGGTAATTACAGGACAAAACAGCACTTTCTATGAGATGGGAAGTATGTGTTCATATTATTTGCTTTTTAACAGTGGTGGGATCCTGCAGTCCATGGGCAGAAAGCGGAAAAGTGGGGGTGGAGTGGGGCACAATGCAAAACAGAAGGAAGTGTCTGAAAGAGAAATAGTAATTGGTTCTGGCCTTGGCCACTGCCAGTATGCAGTCGAACAGATTATGGCCAAGCGAATGTGGCCCTCAACAAAAAAAAGCTGTCCACCCCTGGTTTATTGTCATTAGTATTTATAATTTACCAAAACAGCATTTTGGATAAAAGTAGAGTGAGTTTTAATATAGAGTTTAATGTGCTGGCATTAATAAGTTCTTATTTCATTATTATTTTTTAAGTCACCTCTAATTTTATCCACCCTGCGTTTCCCCCCTAATGTTTACAAACTTTGAAAATGTATGTGTGTGCATATTAGCCTTTTTTTCTATACGGGCTTTAGTACAGGAAAGCTTCTGCCACAATAAAATTATTACTCTTTAATGTTGCATAAGAGACTGCTGTTCAGGATGTAAGCAAACTAATATGGATTCCATACATTTTGCTGACACTTAATTAAATAGTAAAAGCGGCATCCTACTTGATCCTCAGTTGACCTACTGAAATCAATCAGTGACTTAATTGCCTATTGATTTCCATGGGTCTACTCTGAGTATGACTTAAATTGAGACCACAAAGTTTATTATAGTACTAAATATTGCAAAAAAAAATTAGGGTGTTTGTTGCAGGACAATTTATTGACACACACTGGAAATCTGAACACTAACATTATCTATTAAATTCTACTGTCAAAAAGCTCACGTTATTTCTAGTGAGAAAAAGCTGTTTTTTGAAACCCAATGGAATGGCTGCCTTTTCTCCTGAGAATCTCATTATTTGCCTATTCTCTGAAAAGGAAGGAAGGAAATATCGTAGTACAATTTAGGCCTGGGCTGAAAAAATAAAGACGGAAGAAAACCACAATTATTTGCCATGGAATGAAGGTCAGAATTAATGCCGTGATATTAGAAAACTTGAACTAAGGCTTTGAGCTAATCCACTCACACTGGGATTTCCTCTTGTCACTAAAGCAATAAAAAGCTAACAAAAACATTAAATATCCAATAAGAAAGTTCGTCCAACACTCAACATTCTTGACTGCATGGTGTCTTTTACCCAGGAGAGCAAACACCCATTTTAAACTTGCAGATTTTGAAGAAAGCACTAGAGTAGATTTTCAAACCATATTATTAGTATGATTCCTCAAAGAAGAAAATGCCTAAACCTTACATACAGTTCATGCATGCCACTTCTTAAATATAGAACATTTGTACCTGCATCTAGCAAAACAATTTAAGTAATGTTGCTAACTTGTCGGCCCTAGCTAACTGTAGCTGTTTTTCCCCCCTGACAATTTCACCTACTAGGTGAAATTTATTCCCATCACTATTAAAACAAACACAAAAACAAAAAAACAATTTTCTGTCATTTAAATAAAAAAGAAAATAAAGGGACCTGGCAGCCACAAAAGGCTTCTTAGGATATTGCTTATCCTACTAAAATGAAATTGTTTATTTTCCAACAGATGCCTTAGTTACTAGTTTCTTCCTTATACATAAAAAAACACACCCTTAGTTATAGGCTTCGCAAATAACTTACTCGTGTTCATTGATGTAAAGTTCTGCAAGTTCATGCCAGGCTTCTTGGTCACCAACAAATCTAAAAAGAAAACAAAACAAGGAGAATTCTGCAAAATGAACAGCAGGGAAGAAAAAGTAGTAAATCAAATGTAAATTCCATTTTAATTAAAAAAGATTTATCAGAATAGCAAAACACAATACGTATTCTTTTAAAACACTCACTGTTCCAGATACTCATTCAACTCTCGGATGGCTTCTGCATTTTTCCCCTGGGCTTTTCGAATGGCAATCTTACGCTTTCTTGCTGCCTGTGGGTTGACATTAACAGAGGATTATGTGCTCATAATTCCCTGGGTTTTTGTGAAGCAGGCAATTTGACTGTGCAAATTATTATCTCAATGCCGGAGGAATTCCACTGCAGAGCAACTGCTCAGCTGGAGTTTATAAATATACCCTATGACATCCTGCTGAGAGATTTAAAAACTTCTTGCTGTCACATTGCGTAGGTTTTACTTTTCATGTGAAAACTGTATGGAATCATTTCAGCCAAATAAGTGACTGTCCAGGTTCTGATAATTACAACGCAGCAGGGGATGCTAATCTTTATGCAGTCCAAGGTCTGCCATCCTATCAGTTCTTGTGCTCTGTGTCTCAGGGATAGCCAGGCACTGAGGACATTTCATACAATTTCCCCCAGGTTTGAAAAAAAAAATATTATATTTAAAGTAGCATTACAGCTGCCTCTGCATGTTGCAAATGACAACAATGCTGTAGGAAGGTTTTCTGACAGTACACAAAATTTTGTAACATTTCAGTTTCCCTAACACAACTATTTCACCTTCAAGTTACCTGGCAACTGTTTCATCAAATTAACAACTTCATAATAGGGAAACAAAGAGTCACACCCTAAAACTTTAGTCTGGGAACATAAGCCATCAGGCAAATTACTGAGCCAACTGATCCAGCTTTTAAAAAACTGACTTCACTTACAGCCGCAGAGCTGACAGTTCATTACCATGAGAGGGGTTCTTTCTTTCCACCTCTGAATGCCATTCCTTCAGAAACACACAAGGAGGGCCTCCTCAAATGGTTTGGAATCAGACTTTCCAGCGGCTGCTGCTCTATTTGTAAACCACAGAATTCCCACACAACAGAAGCCATTCAGACCCCTAAGCCTCCTGCTAAGGGAAACCTTATATCCTTTTCTAGAGCACATGTATAAACTGATCATTATCTTGCACGAACTCCTAGCAGACATTTGATCACATCAGAGGACTACAAAGTTTGGTCGAGAGTGTGTAATACCAGGTTCTAAGGTCACCTGTATCATGCAGTAGATGGAATTCCTTGCTCTACAACCAAGCAACTTTCTTGAACTCCAGGAATTTTAATTGTTCAATACCCCCTTCTTTTTGCAGCCTCAATACCCTCAAAAAATATTTTTTTAAAAAAACACCCCTTCAAAATATGTTTTGAGTAATGAAACACTACTGCTAGATATCAATATATTAAAGTAATATTGTCTATTTGCATTAGATAGCGATATATTAAGTTGCATTGTCTATATTGAAAGCCCATGTTATGTTCTTATTGAAGGGGCTTTTCTTTGAAACTTTGTGAAATTCTGAACTCGATAGATCTTCTGTTGTTATAACTTAAAATACCTTTCTGTGCTTGGCCAACTGGCTTGCATATCGCCAGTTTGAAGAGACTCCACAGTAATCAGGCATTTATTACACCCCTCTAAATATGTGACGCCGTTCATCTCCTTCAACGATCCAAGTCAGATCATAGCCCCAAACATCTAGAGCCCTGACTGCGTATAGGTATACTGCCAGAAACTGACGTAAAATGGTTTGTGCCCCATCCTATTATACTATCCCCCATCCCTCATGGAAGAATGGATACCCTCTAGTTGTAAAAACATGGAATTGACTGGCAGGTTTAGATCAAAGCTATTTCATACACTGCAATTTCCAAAATGAAAACTAACTGCTGTATTGAAAAAGCCATAACTATTTTCGCTCTCGCTTTCTCCCTCCCTACACACACACACACACACACAAACACGCATAAAAGGTCTGATGTGAACTACAGTTCGGTATTCTTTGCAAAAGAGAAAGCACAACCTACTGTTCCTATATTATAGGACATACAAACTGGCAGCATTCAGACATCACAATAAATCACAGTTAACAGTTGGTCATTCACGAGCCAATCACACCCACTTTACTCCTCCCCACTAATGCTGGGGAGAAACAAACCATAATCCCTTGCTTAGTGTTATGTCTGAACCTATGGCCAAGGTTTGTTCTTGGCTTACTGATGGTGGTTTGAAGAACAGGCTTTTTATCCTATTCCAGTAGTATAATGAATTTAGCTAAAACTGTTTGGAATACTTAAGATGATATTTAGGTGATGCAATTTACTTAGCAGTCTTGCTCCAACCTCGACTGTCTATAGTCTTTTCAAGCAAAGTCAGTACTGTTTAACTCAAGCTTCACATAAATTTTTAAAACCTGCAGAAATTCTTGTGGAGATCAAACCTGTCTATCATCTAATCATTCCAACAGAAACAATTATTTCTGTCCTACTATGTATTCCATTACCTGTTGCATTAAATGTAGAACAATATATATTTTAAAAATAACCAGAAACAGGAAACCCATTCATCTCTAATTGTATGACAACTGATTCATGGAATTGCCACCAGCGGAAAAGTATTCAGATAGCACTCTTCACTAGGTGGGTAGGAAAGTGAGAAAATGATTCACTTCAATAAGCTAGAATGTGTCTGTAAAAGTATTTGGAATTCATCTCAAAACAAGAGATTCTTGAGAACTAGTCTGACATACAAGAGGACACCCCCCCCCCGGCTTTTCATTCAAAATGTACTTCAGGACCTGGTCAAAATGTGTCTGCAACCAGATCCGTTTTGCTTGACCGTGCAGAACTGGTGACATAGAATTTCCCCCTATCCATTTCCCAGCATTCAGAACAAAACCCTACAGAGATTACTGGCTGGCTCTGTAAAGCCATCATTCTTAATGGAAAGATATAGGTCATCTTAAAGGAACACTTATGCTATAATTAGTATCAAATGAGCCAAGGTGCTTTAGTATATCCCATATTTCTTTATTAAACAATGAACCATTCCAAACTATTCGTTTAAAAAAGGCCAATAATCCCCAATTTGGCTCAAGAACTAATCCTCCATTTGTCATGATTCTTTTTTTAAAAAAAATAGCATTAAGTAGACTCAAAGTGAAGTGAGGATTTGAACATGTGTCAACTTCTGCATTTGATTAACAAGAGAAACTGACACTAAATTTGGAACGAGCTTTTACCAGGACGGGATTTTGAAGGTGATGACTTTCATGAGAAAGAACTCTGCTACATTTTAGATTGAATTTAAAAAAAAAAAACACAAAACAAAGCAGAAAACATGTAAACCTGTAATCCTGAACACTGCTCATAACATTGCTTTTTTAAAGTGAAGATTAAGTTATTTCTCCAAAGATGGAACACTGGATTCCTCTGGATCTCTGTAATGTTAAGGAAGATACCATTATGCTGGGGTGAGGAATTTTTTTACTTTGGACTCGATAGTTTCATGGCAAACCTCTAGGATCTGTACAATAGGTGTGACCAAAGGAAGAAAGCTCCTACGCACACATGGAACACAGATCACACATGTACTTGCATGCATGATGATGGCAAAGTAGCTTATAAAATCAAAGAGCCCAACTCCAAAGTAAAGCAGTACCATCGCACATCACAGCCACTGTTGGCGTCACTGCACTGATGGTTGCAGGCTGGTCAGTAAAAGTACATTTGCTTGACATTAACAGGGACAGGGTAGAGATTCCCTCCTGATCACTTGTATCTTTATGCTGTGAACCGCCCTGAGATCTTTGGATAAATGTCTTAATACAGACATTGACCATTTTAGGTTTATTGGAATAATTTTTGTTATACAATTTGGACAATATTTCCATGTTCAGCACCCACTGACCAGTATCTGTCCTATGACCAACATTTGAAATAAAAAGCAAGGGAACATCAAAAAGCAATAGCTGAAACAGTTAGTCTACATTTTAACATACTCAGGATACAATACTGAAGTTTAATATGCACGTACATCTGAATCTAACACATATTTGATTCTGGACTTTTAAAAGATTATCATACTTACTCCCTCTTATTTGCAAAGTCCCCAGCTATGAAATAACATACTTGCTTCATACATTAATGCCATTAATTAAGACAGGGAGGAGTCTTAATCTTATCTGTAATATATATTTTTTAAAATAATCTGTCCTCCTTGCTTTGTGAGAGAAACAAAGCAAAGAACATTTTGAAAGAGTATGATCTCCTTTTACTCAGAAGCTTTATTATGCCTTAATTATAAAAATATATTATACAAGTGCTTCTTCTTTATATGTTAACTGTTCCAAAAATGAATTTGTAAAGCAATGAATTTGAAGAACACTGGAAAGCACAACTGAGACCTGAATACTTCTCAATTTACTAAAATTATTAGCATGTCAGAAAACCAGTGTTAAGCATAAAAAACCCTGAAACACAGCCGTATATGTAACACACAGTGCTAGGAATTCCACATTTTACTATAATAATTGTTGTTGCTTATATTTGTTAAACATTGAAAAACAAATTTATATCTCAATTTCATATAGTAAATAAACATTTTAAAGGATTATCACCTCCTTTTTGTTGATCCATGCATTACGATGGGGACACAATATTGAAAGACTTTCTCTAACTGAAATGACTGGAACTTTTTAGGGAGGTAGGAAGCAATGACTCGTTTCCAGAAGTTTAAAATCCCTAAGACCAGGAGATATGGGAAACCAAATGCTGCACTCATTTCCTCTCACTCACTCAGTTTCTCCTGATATGATTGACTTTCAGAACCCAACTTCGTCTGCTTTTTTCCAGTAACTCAGGATCACTTTTTGGAGAACGCTCTTGGTGCAGTGAATTTTCAAACTGGAAATCTAAAAGACGCACATCAAGAGCTTGGAGGAAGAGATGAATTCCTTTCCAAGGATTCAACTGGCTGAGGCTAATGGAGTATAACAGAACCTGGACATACATAAGACATATTGCTCACAACTGTTTTTTCACCACATGTCAAGGCTACATGGTCCTTGCATAGCACCTGAACTATGACTTTCAAGTGCCTCATTTTTAATTTAGGGTTTTAAATGACCCTTTCATATTCATTTAGAAACTGAAGTCTTACTTAAACAGCTCTTAACGAATGCTAAAATGTTTGCTCCCATCTTCATTTCATAGCTGTAGAATGCAATAATGACTGGCGCTAGGATGCACTTTTCTATTACATAACCTAGTTTACAACTCTCTGTACCCTAATGGAAAAAGCTGTTGGATATTAAAGTTGTTTTTAATCCTTGTGCAGCCCCTATCTTTCCTGTTTCAAACTGTCAGCTCCTGCAATGCATGATTTTTACATGACTTATGTGAACAAAAGTCTATGTTTCACTTGCCAAACAAGAGAAAATGTTTAATATATCTAAGCAACTCCATGTGTCAGCACACCAGAAGAGACTGCTTTAAGCTCAAGTTAGTGCCAAGACAAACTCAGCAATAGTTTCAGTTTAAAACCATGAAGCATTTATTTTCCTACAGCAGCCATATGTGCACATGGAAATAATTAACAGGTAGATGACATATAAACAACTCCAATACCTGACAATTTATCAAAACTTTCTACCTAACCTTCATTCTTTAGAATACAAAAATCAAACTAGCCAGTACCTAAAGAATAGGAATTTCTTCAACATTGTACAAATTTTAAGAAGCGTAAGAAATGCAAGTAATCAGATGTTCTAATATTTCAATATGTAATAGTACTCTTTTCAGAATTACTGTTTGGCAAATTTAGGATGCTTTTGGAAACAGTAAGAGAGGATTCATAGTCAGCAGAAATAATATAAAAGTACAAAGATGGGCGTGAAATGAACAGTGTCATTTTAAAAATGTTTCCAGAGGCATTATATCTTATTGTTTATTGGAGGCTTCATTGTCCATTAGATATCTGTCACAACACATAGTATGAAAAAAATAATTTTCTACAACCTTGTAGCCAGCATGTGAATGCATTTCCATATTGCCTATCTTCCTGGACTATTAAAAAATCATGTTCTCTACAAAGCAACTGGCATAATGCATGAATTCAAATTAAACAATATTTTCAACTGGCCCCAATATGACAACTACTCATATTAAGAATGCACTGAAAGGAGTTTTGCTTTTCATCAAAATTACTACTTTTGGTTCACCATGTTCAGCTGGACTTGTTTTAAAAAGGCTACAAAACTGTCTGCAATTTGGACCATTTATTTTCAGCTAACAAGATTATTTAGATCCATTTTTTTCTCCCAAACCAATAAAGATTTTTAAGACCAATGCTACATGAGTAAAGTTCCAATCAACCCACTGTTTTTAATTTACAGCTGCTTCTCTGTCTCAACTCAGAAAGGGAAAGAATATGGTTAAATAAAACTCACATTTAAACCTCCAATCTAGTAATAGGAAAGCATGATTCCAACCTTTCAAACAAGAACTGGCCCTATAAAGTTGTCTCTTCATTTACAGCTAATCCAAGAACATGGAAATTAAGCCTCCAATCAAAGTTACCGACTTTCAGTGCTAAAATTTTCCAGGAAACATTTTACAGTTAACATAGACAGGTAAAATGAGCATGAGTACACATTCTATCATCTTCATTAGAAGGACTAGCCCTAAAAGCTAAAAATAAATACATGCCTTGTCTTCTCTAATCCACTTATAAAATGGAAGGCTATGACTATTTATATTAAACTGAAGGCTGGGCCCATTTAAATTAAACTGAACAAGAAAATTAGTCAGATAGATTCCTGAGAACAAAGGGTTGGAGCCAAAGGTGTCCTTCCATGAACAAACAGAAAGGAGACAATGTTCATCGATTCATCTTCCTCACTATAGACCCATGTACTACCTCTCACACTGTTTTTGAGTGTTTGCCAGTCATTCAGTCCAGACTATGGTGGAGAAGTGGGAAGGACAGTGAGAACTATCTCTCCCCATTTCACTCACCTCTGCTGAATACTGCTGGATGAAAGGCTCTTCTGAGATTGGAAGGGCATCTCTAGATCCAGGCCAGATTTTCAATTTTTTGCCATGGAAATTGAAACTGTTTTAATCTCTGATTGGTGGGGGGGGGGGGCTGATTTCTGATTTCTGATCTCTGATTGGGAAACACGACAAGACTTTTTCTACTTGTTTCAGCAAACTGTGCAGATCTACTTCACTTCCCTCTCACAAAAAAATAACAATTGAAAATTGCAAACTGGAAACAAACTGGAAAGAGTTGAAAAATAATACACTGAACTACTGTTGTTCTTTAATTTGCCTTCTGAAATGTGCTACATATATTGGTACAGGTGAGAAACATTGATATAAACTCAGTACACTATCGAAGAAATATATTAAATTCAGATACAGGTATTTCCCACTTCAATGTCAGATATTTCCCACTTCAAAAATTTTAACCCAGGAAGTTCAACAGTACTGGCAGGAAGTATGTAACTCAAACGTCATTTATCTGTTCAACTTACAGTATTAGTTGAATCTTCTTGTAAAATCCTGTCATATAGCTGGATTGCATCATCATACCTGTTATAAGGCACAAACAAAATATTTGCAGCTTAATTCAACAGAGCTCTAGCAACTCCATAAAGAGCCTTTCACCCCAACCAAGCAAAAGACGCACAGGGACACAACTGGTGCACACCAGGTTCCATTAAACTGAATGGAAATATATTCAAGATTCAAAACTCACCCCTCTGCATGTGCAACTCATTGCACGTGATTCAACCTGGATGGCAAACTCTGTTCAACAATTTGGTTGTACTTTGCAATGTGTTTTCTGTATTGTTTATGATTACTTTTGTTATATTTATAATTATGTAAATCCTTTCATGTTGTAAGCTGCCTTCAGCATGGTTTTTAACTATGGGAAGGCAGGATACAACTAAAATGATAATGATGATGTAACTCCATGGCTGGGTTTGTTTCTTGTTTTCCATTACTGAAAAACTGTTCTAAGCTGTCTTGAACATCATTTGATTTCAAAGTAATGGGCTCTGAATCTTAAAAATAAATAAAAATATACTTTTATCATCAGCTTTACTTTCTGGCCAAGACAACAAAGACAAGAGCTTCAAGATTCTGGATCACACAAAGGATCCACTCAATCAGTACTATATACTCTGATTAGCAGTCACTCTGCAAAATGTAGAAAGCTCTTCTCACAGAGATGGCAATAATTTAAACTGAAACTTTGGGTGAAATTCAATATAGTGATAAGAAGACTAGGGAGGAGAGCTAAGAAAGCCCTGTTACACTCATGGGAGTCCTTGCTCTGGTTTCTGTTAGCAGAACAAATAAGTTGATTCTGGCCCACTCTGTCCCTGAAGCATGACTTTGCTTCCTCATCACCAGAATATTCTCGCTTGCACCAATAATCCTTTCAAAGAACAGCCTTCAAACATATGTCACATTTTCAAATGCTCTCCCTTGCCATATTCCAGACCCAGTATTAAAGACAACACTGGGGCAAGGGGAACTCCAGCTTGCAGGAAAACAGGCAGCCATGTCACATGCTTACATTCTATTTTACCTCCAGTACACACAATCTACGTTTCCTGATGGGATGCTACCTGCTGCCTTGTGGGACATCTTTGGGAGAAGAAAAACCTAAAGAGTAAACCCTAAGCAAATCGGGAGTGGAGTCCCTAAGACGGTTGGGTGGCATCTTGTATGGCTTGCTTCCGTCAACTCCTGCAGCCAAGTTGGAGCCAAATGTATTGCTTGCTTTCCTTTGGAACACATAAACAAAGCCAAGAAGAGAGTCTTGTTGTCCGGGCAGCCCAGGACCTCCATGTACACTGCCCAGGCTTGCACCCCCCAGAGAGGTCACTGCAGTGCTGCTAACATAGCAAAAACAATGTGAGAGGCAGCAGTTACAAGTTACTGCTCTCTGCAGCCACAGCAGGTGCTGTGATTTTCCAGCAGCTTGACTTCACTCCCAGAGGTGCCCTCTATGGTTTCTCAGGCCAGACAGATGCCAACAAGAATTAAAAAATGACTTTAAGAGGTCTCAACTTCTCTCTCACACCCCACCTTTATCAAGTTTGTCTCTCTCACACATACCACTGTCATCTCCAGAAACATTTTAATGAATTTTTTATGGCCCAAATCTGGGCAGCAGATTTAAAATACTGAGGACCTGTTTATGATTATAACTGTGTGAAGCTAAGAGTCCCTTTAGGGTCCCATTTATTTCACTATCAGAAATGTCTGCTTTCAACTGCTTCTATAAAATCTAAAGTAGAGAGACTTATTTAGAAAGAAACATAAATCCCCAATATTCCAAATCTACACTGGAGTAGATCAAATTATCTTATGAAGAAGGAACACCACTGAAAGAAAGTGACTGTTATTGTAGTCTAAGGTGGTTAATACATTTTAGAAACTATGTACACCAATTTTTAAAAGTGTCTTATGTAACAACTATATCAAATTCTTGAAAATATTTCCATGCCAAAGTTTATTTGTATACAAGTGACAATCCTATCTCCATGTGCACAGAATTTACTCCCTTCACAGAAATGTTGATTGTGGCAGATTTTTTTTTAATGCAGTGTCTGGAAAAGATTTTTTAAAATTTAGTTACCTTTCCATGGCTTCAAATCTCATGCCTGTTAACCGCTTAACTCTATGGCTCCCAGGGAATTGCCGTCTTAGCTCTTGAAGACAAAACTGTATTTTTAAGAATAACACAAAGAAAAAGGGGGAGGTAAAAAACACAGTTTTCTTTCAAGTTGGAAACCAAAATCTGAGTGATGTTTATTTGAGAACAGTAACTGAGAAGCTCATTTGGCAGCAGTCTCGCTTAACACAACACTAAAGTACCATATCAACACTTCTTCAGCAATGTTTTGAGAGATACCAGGACACATAGACAGAACCCAGGTTTCATGCTACAAAAATATCCTGTAGTCAGTAAAAAAAAAAAAGACACCCCACTCCCAAACAACCCTACAATTTATAAACAAGGTAATTCTTTTGAGCTTCAACCACATAATGCAATTTGCACTCCCGTGGAGAGTTATACAATGCAGAGAAATTAAGCCTTTAATTGACTAAATCTACAACCTAGAAAGTGACTTTTGAACAGTTTATTACTGTTTTGATGAAGCAATCATGATGTACCAAAGAAAGGTGATAGAAGGCAATAGCCAATAAAGGTTAACAAGAACATGTAACAAAGTTTAAGTAATAAAAAAGAAGGAAGTGTTCCTTGCAAATCATCTCTAGGGGTAGCAATTGTGATACTCTGTTTAATGCTGGAACTCCCAACTCCCATCAGCCCCAGCCAACACAGCAAATGGTCAGTGATGAGGGGAAGGGAAGTCCAACAACATCTAGAAGGTGTCGTGTTGGATATCCCCCTCTAGCTTATCGTCCCCTTTAGTATACATTTTGTGTCAATGCTCTAAAATGGGCACATTCGAGTATTCTAAGAAGCATGGTTTCAGACCCTGCACAAATTGTATTTAACTAAGGTAGCCCAAACTCAGGACAGACTTTCCTACTTTCCCCCCTTCTATTCTATTTCCTCATTTAAGGGCAGCCAGAAAGGAAATAAACAATAAATATTAAAGGAAACTGCAAACAAGGTCCTACTTTCATTTAAGGCAAAGAAAATGCAGACACTATCTTTTCATACACAAGTATTGCAGGTGGCTGTCCCAAGCAGCCGTGAGTTTGACCTCATGGTGTGCTCTTTTGCCACTGTCTATCAAACGAAGGATCTTTATTTGTGAACTAAGGTTATGCATGGAGGGAGAGAGATACTGCAACAAGCTATGAACAGCCATTATGTGGTAGAAACAGTCCTAAAAACTACAATGAATAGCAAATAGAAATTGCAAAACACTTCATCTGGAACCAAAGGCACCTATTTTTTCATAACAGAAGCCTCACATTTGTTGAGTTTCCTAGTCAGGAAGTTAAGAGTGCAAACCCCATTCTGGTATCAGGTGCCTGCAGCTGTGGCGAAAGATTAGTCAGAATTATGGCTATTTTGAATGTCCTTTCAACTAAGTATGTGGAACAATAAAAATCATACGTTTTCATTAAGCCTTTAAACTGTTCTCGGTGTGGAGACCAAATAGTCACAGTGCTTGCATCATGCTGTGTTTCTTATAGGACACTTTGGGGCCAGAAGTTCAAACTTAAAACTACTGCAGCAATTATTAGCGTGTGTTTTTTTTAAAAAAAACAACAGGTGTGAATTTGTTTGTTGGTTCCTTTAAGAAACCCTTCAGTAAAACGAAGGGAAATGTTCTTCATATCTATTTTCATTATGTGTTCTAAAAAATTCCAGATAACTTTATTACTACCACCATATTAAAACATGATAATCATCAGCACAACATAGAAGTTGAACTTTCTGCCTTCAAACATTCTTGTTGATCCTGTGAAGCCACAGGGAACTAAGGATGATTTTGAAGGTAACTACTTTATGCTGGCACCCTTACAGCAAAACTTTCTAGGATTCATCCTCACCCATCTTGACTTATAAGAGCAACCAAGGTTGGGTTGGCTGGCTGATTGGGTCCTGGGGTTTGTGATTCGCTGTGAGCTGCATGTTAAAGAAGAATTTGAGCAACCATTCTTGGAGAAGGGCCCACCAGACCCAGACAACCGTACCAAATACCAATTAGTTACCAATATGCCTTTTTGTGATAAAGTGTTCCAGTGGATGGTGGTCATACAACTCTAAGGCCTCTTGCATGAAGCAGGTTATTTAGATATGATTTCACGTTAGGGTTTGGTACAACACTACCTTTGGCCACAGTGATTCTATGTGAGAGTGCACAACATGCAACCATGTTGATTCCCCTGGCCTTCTCAGTAGCCTTTGATACCAGTAACCATGGTATCCCCTCTGGACGAACCATCTGGGGACAGAACTAGAGGAATTGCACTGCAGGCTTCTGTCCCTATCTTGACAATCAGTTCCAGAAGTTGGTACTCAAAATATTATTACTCTTCCATAGTGTAAGATCACACTATGGTGATCCACAAGACTCCATTTTGTCCTGATACTATCAAAAGAAGATGCTGAGTGAGGTGTCATCAGTATTTCTCTATTTTATCATATTCAGGTGAAGCTGCAGATATGCTAAATTACTGCCTGCAATCATCAATGGACCAGTTGAGGGACAATAAGCTGAAACTGCAGTGAGGGGGGGGGAGTGATGCTCATTCTGGGGTTACACTATCCCTAAAAGATCAGATTCATAGTTTGGGTGCTATTAAACCTAGTGGCATTATTTGGAAGCCAAAGTGGCCTTTGTGGCTTGAAGTCAACTGAGTTGTATCCCATGCTGACCCACTATTGATTGATGGCTCCTTGTTCCAGCAGAGGACTCCATCAGCAGAACACGGAGAGTGAGGCTTCCCCCACCACTGTGCCCTGGAGGAGTGTGTGGGAGAGAATGGGACTTGCAAGGATTATGGTGAGTATGTGAAAATCGCTAGAGTCCCAACTGGATCAAACAGCCTTCCATCATGGACAGACCCACTGCCCCTGAAGCAATCAGAGACTGTTTGATTTGGTTCCTTTCTAGGTTCTAAATACAAGAAGACCAACTACTTTTGATTTAGAAAGCTATTTTACTTTATTAAACTGTGAGTTTCAAAGAAAAATAAACCTACTTCCTTTACTATCACCTCAGGCCACCTTGAACTCAGTTTACATATACACAAAAACACTGTCCTAGTTTATTTGAAATATTTCAAAAGTGGTTTCCACTGAAGAAAGAAAGGATATGAGTGCATGAGTGAAGTGATGCAATACAAAAGGGTCCCCCTTCTAAAAAAACCCCTTTATGTTGTAAAACATGCTTATCATTCTCCACATCTTGCTCTATATGCAGCTGGTAGGACAGATTTTGGTTGAAAATTAGGAAACTCTTAACAGTAAGTTTTATGACAGTAGAGCCATACCTAGGGAATGGGCTCTATCCCACAATAAGTCTTCAAGCAAAGATTGGATAGCTAGGTTGCTCTAGCTCTGGATTTCTCTCATCAAGGAAGGAGTGAAACAGATGGCTTACAAGCCCCTTCCAACTCCATGATTCTATCATGGCTTTCTTTTTATTGGGTGATACTGGCAAGATCTCCTGAACGAACAGTGATGTTAACTGCATCTCACTTTCTACAAACCCAGTCATATTTGAAATATCAGTATGAGATATTCTAATATAATAAAATTGTTCCAAAACTGTGTTCATAAGGTATTGATAAAGAAAAACGACTCTCTTATTCTTGAAATTACAATTAGCTTAAAAATTCATAAATGATCTTTTTCTTGCATTCCCTTTATACTTTTCCTTGAGCTCACATCCACTGCCAAACTAAGGAACACACTTTCAGCAAGAAAATTCTGTATACGTAATTCGAACATTTACATAGCTCTTTCACCAGAAGTTGCTGGTTAGAGAAAAAGTATCAAATTCCCTAGTTTGTAGGTCTCCTCCTTTTTTACCAAAACGAAAAGGATTTCCATAATACAAACATTTCCGTAGCAGCTCTGCAATGAAACCCACATGCAAAACATTTACTGTAGATGGCACAAAAAAATCAGTAGATTGAGAGAGGTACCTTTCAATCATTTGAAAAGTTGACATACACTGAGATTCTGTATCAACATTTTCTTTACAATATAGCAGCTAACATATTATTTTGGCACCCAGCTTGTATCCAAGTACTGTAGCTGTAAATATTTTTAGAACTTTGGAAAGACCTGTGATAATTATAAGCAAAATATTGGTGTAGGCATTATCTCATTTAAGGTCCTACAAGCCTCCAGGTCTACACAAACAATAAAAATCTCAGTATTTGTTTTCCCATAATGCTTGTGTTCATGCTAGCCTCACTGAAGGACCTAAACTGCAATAGTTTATCAGTATAAAATGGAAGATAGATTTGTCATGAAGGAGCATGACAGTTGTTAGTTGTTTCTCAAAAATAAATAGGAAAAATACGCACTCCAGCACTGAAGAGGAAGAGTGCACAAAATTAAAATTAGTAAACTTTTAAAAGCAACTTACTACAGAAATGCCAGGCAATAACTTAGTGGTGGGGGGACAGGAAAGCTATGAAGTAAATGGACCTGACTAATTTAAGTTCAGTAATTTCAACATGTCTATTCTAAGTAGGATTTCATTGAATACCAGCCTATCATTCTATTCTTAAAGACACCTCCATGCCTACGAGGAACAGTGAGAGGAGCTCTTAATCTTTGAAGAACACAAAACTTTTTAAAACTTCACAAGACAACAACAAAATTGCAACAGAATTTTGCAGTAGAGTGCTGGACAAATGTAATACAAAACCACTGGTGGGGAGAGATTGTGTAGCTCCCCAAAAGCACATTGTGCTATAAACTGACCATCTAGAACCACCTGTTTGCACCTCCACAAAATTACCCGGAAAAGTTTCACATTGTGTAAATTAAAAAAGAGCTTCCTCTCACTCAAGGCAGACGCTCCAGATTTCACTAGTTCCCTCTCTTGCTGCAGCCCTCTATGTTACTCACCATGCCATTCCAAAGGGTACCTCAAGCTTCAGGAGCAGCTTTTCAGGGGGCATAGGGAGCTGCAGCAAGGAGGAGAGAATGGGAGAATCCTTTGCGGTAAGCAGTGTTCCAAGCCATTACATTTGCAGCAGAGGTCAGCTGGACTACTTACCAGTGCCAAGTCATCCCGACTGCAGTCCAATGCAGCAATCATCACTTGCTCGTATATTATCCAGACTAGAAAACACACAAAAATACATCTGTCATATGAAATGAGGCAGTATGTTTTTCAAAACACCTAAAACAAATTACATTCTCTTTTTTCTTATAGAAACCTGGACTTGTCATAATTAGTGCTCAAAATTAATATGCACTACTCAACACTTCTAAAAGCTATACTGTTCGCTTATGCTGCGTAAGCATTTTTGTAAAGTGTTCCATATTACAATGCAATACAGTACTACTACACCAGAATAGCTATTTATGATAACAAACCAACTATGGAAATGATTCACTGCTCCCCCAATTTCAAAAAGCACTTTGGGGGTTTGGCAGAACAACAGTTTTTAGGGGACACTTTCACCAATTCTGGTGTTCTGTTCTTCTCCATTTTTTCCTTTACGTCAGGGATGGCTAAACGCTGGCCTGAGAGCTGGATCAGGACCCCAAGCAATTTTTTGTAGCTCCCAGAGATATCCCCAATTTTGACAGTGGTGGCACAAAGCAAAAAAAAAAAAATTATGTAAAGGAGATACAGCACTATGGTGGGTACATATGTTTAAACTGAATTTTGCATTTATGCTTGATGAGGGTGGTGAGTGAGACTGAGTGAATGGTTGTATGAATAAAGTGTATCATGTTGATTGAAGCTGCACATTATAGTATCATATGAAGCTCTCTTGTAAGTGACAATGAATAATAATAAATAAAACTACCCTATTATACTGAGAGTGTTTGGCATTCAAGAGGAAAGCCATGCACATGAAATAGACAAGTGTACAAATTTCTGTGATACACACATACTTAAAATTGTTCTGTGTAAAAACTAAAGGTTTGGGAGGGTACAGATTGCCCCCCAATGAAAATCTACTTTCCACAGACAACACAACAATCACTCTCATTTTGGCTTTTACCACTTCAGTGAATGTGTGGCTATTATGTTCTATGGCTTCTTGATTAAAATCAGATTGCCTTCTTAGAATAGAAACTACATAGCCTCTGGAAACAAAAATGGATATGACACCAGGGAACGTATGGAGGATTCATTCATATACATCATATGAACACTATTAATTAGGGAATCTACTGTTGTCTGTGATTCTTCGAAAAGACAAAACAAGTGAAGTAAATATGTTTCATTTATAAATTTACTAAGTGAAAGGCGATGAAAAACAGCACACTCAACTTCCCTGTTGAGATCACTGCCCTTTCTATCACCCACTGAGTTTACATTAAACTCGGAGACAACATATGCAGGCCTGTTTTCCTGGGCACTTCAAATTTTAAATCTCAAAACCAAATAAGAAAGTGACTGTGCTATGCTATTATATGCAACTTTCAGGTGTATACCAAAGCCAGGTTTGGGGAACCTTTGGCCCTCCAGATGTTGCTAAACTACAACTCTCACCATCCTTGGCCATTGGCCATGCTTACTAGAGCTAATGGGCATTGTAGTTCAAAAACATCTGAATGGACAGAATTTCCCCACTAAGTTGTTCTCTGATAAAAATATTCTAATGCTCATCATTATGAGATACATTAGTAACATCTTATGATAACATGCCAAACTGAAAGACCTCTGGTCGAGTGTTCTAAGAAATGAACCCATTTCAGAAATATTGCTCCCCTCTCTCTCTTTGTATAATGTCAGTGTTACTGAGACCAAAACTTCCTAAAATTAAATAAAGAAGGGTACACCCGTTCTGATCTTTGAGACCTTTGCCAAAAATGAACTGCTCATACTGTCTGAATTAGGTTAACTAAGTTATAGAAAGGAAAGAAAGAGAAAGTAGAATGAGCTCATTAAAAACAAATCACTGATACTTATTCCCTTCCTGCCTACATAAGAGCCTTGGTCAACTTTATACAGTTTTCTTGCCATAAAACACTCTGATGCTTTATCCTGTGCTTATATAAAAAGAGGTATTGCATTATTGTGACTTTCTTTTTAAACAATTCCCTTCTGGTATAAAATGCTCTGTGCCAAGTTTCTGTCTGGGGAGAATTAGTATTGTGCACTTACGATCCCCCCAAATGATGTAGAGCTATTGTATATAATGAAAATCCAGGCACGCCCTAGACTCTCATGCCCAACGCTATAATAAAAGCAACTCTTATATTGATTCCACGTAGCTGAAGTTATGGTTAAATTTCAGGAATAACCTTCTGTCTCCATTTCAAAACTTAGCCATCCTTCAAACGAGTGAAGACAACCAATGAGTGAAATTTGGCCAAGGAGGCTTGGGCCAAGGGTTCTCTCAAATGTATTTACATGACTAGCGGGCCAGGCTATACATCCGATTAGGTATACATCTCCCTGCCCACACCCTTAAGTTGGAAAGCAGATCAAGAGTCAGGAAAACTGGCAGATGTTGAGCTTTATGGGCGTACCATACATCAGCATGCACAAGAAAAGTGAAGTAAAAGAAAAATAATATTGAGGGTGTAATAGGAGAATCAATCAGGTAATAATAAAAGCAGCTGCACAGAATAAAGATGGCAAGAGACGTGAAACAGCTTTGACCTACTGTCATCGCCAAGCTTAGCTGCATATTCATGAATTAATTCTTCTCCAACTTCCACTATCTGCTCACTGTTCCGATAGTTCTCTTCCCTCCATTTCCTCATTTTATCTCGCATCTCTGAAAAACAAAAAACAAAAATGAAACAGTGGAATGACAATTCCTAATCAAGATTTCTGAAAAGAATTGGTATATGCATTTTCTGTTTGATAATAATTGTTTTAGTAACTTAAAGTTTCTAGCTTTGAAATTATGTTTGTGGGGGGGAAAATAAACATTGAGACTTTTAGGTTTACAAGTATTAGCTAACGAGTCTTATCCCTTATACAGTGAAAAACCAGCACATCATGAACTCCCAAGCACATCTACCATTACCTTTTAATACTGATCAGTAGCATTCAAAAAGAGAATCTTATCTCTATGCAGAGACAGAACACTGTCTGCATGCAAGTCGTCATCATATTAGGCACCTGGCCAGAAAGAGTAGCATAGAAACAAAAACATGCCTGGACCAAGTCTGGTGCCTACTTCCTTTCCAATCATTCAAGGCAGTTGATGTAATTATAATTCTAAGAAGATCATGAAGGTTATTTAATGAGAAATTGTTCTTACTAAAGCTGATAGTGTGGTTCTCAATTAACTGATGTGCACCTGCCTACAGCCAGGTAATGCCCCCCCCCCGGCCCCAGTAATTTTGAGCTGGTTGAACAGAAAATCTCAGTTTGCAAGCCATTTATTTATTTCAGTTATTTGTTCAATTTATATACTGCACTTTATCCAAAGATCCCAGGGCGGTGTACAACATTAAGAACATAATTTACGCAGCTTAATAATAAAAACGTAATACTCAGAGTAATAATAACATTATCACAATACAGCCCACACACACATTTAACAGGCCATAGATTATTTAGCCTGGGTAATGAGAAATGTTTTCGCCTGGCAGCTAAAGACGTGTAAAGATCGCCCATTCTTGTGTTGTAAGCCTAGCCATGTCTTGTGTTGTAAGCCAAGGTGTGTCTATGAATGAGTAAGTGTGCTGGTGCAGGTTGCTTAAATCACGCAAGCTGCACTCTTCCCTTTCTGAAGGCAGGAGAAAACAAACCCAAACAAAAAGAAATCTTGGATCCCTCTCATGGCTTATTTGGAGACAAACAAACCACAAGTGGTGGTTCACATGTAGCACTAAGCCAGGACTAATTTGTTTCTTCCTGACTTGGGATAGGGAGAAATGGAGCAGGCGAGATCTGAGCAGTGTTCACCAACCATGCCTGTTTGTTCATGTTAAACCATAGTTTGGAGTACCATGATGGATGAATCGGGCCAATGTCTAAAGTCAAAATTTTCTCCTCTTGCTGTTCAATATCTTTCAGCACTGGGGTAACTGAACATATTCACAGCATGCGCTCACTAATTATTGTGTTGCTGCCTTTATGGATGCCAAAAACATAATGCAGTACAAAATGCTGAATTTCAGGCTTAATGCATAATGGAGTTGAACCTGTCAAGTTCTGTTTGATTTTATTATTTTTGTCATAATGCACATTTATGATTATTACTCCTTCAACTTGCCTGCTGCCTCTATGAAAGATTTGTAATTGCTTTGGGTAATATTTCCCAATGCAAACATATAACTGAACATGCTTTGAGCCTTGAAGAGAAGTAGGAATAAGTTTCATCTCAAAATGAGTATATACTATTATTGCTTCATTGTGTTAGCTACGAAACAGATCATTTTCTTCTATTGCCTCATCTGGGAACTCTTGGATTGTTTTCATTATTCCTATAAACTACAGATTATTCCAAGGCCATTGGTTGCTTTCTATTTCAGTAAGAATTATAAAATTGGAATAGCAATGTACATAGATATTTTCACTACTATTCCCTAAACTAATATAAAAGCATGGTCTGAGGGAGTATGCGAAAAATTAAAATTATATCTAAAATTAATATGGCAACATTTATGTACACTTTCCCTATTTTTTAAAATAGGGTAGTCATTACACTTCATGAACTTTACATCATCTTCTATTATGAGGAAACGACCAATGGGGAAGTTTTAAATCCTTATTCATCACACTTTCAAAGCATCCAAAATCACACAGAAAAAAGCAGTTTCTGAATAAACAATTGACAAGAACACAGAAAGCTAGACTGCAAAAAAGCATGGCAGTTTGAGTTGAAAAATATGTATAAATAACCAAACAGCACTGGCAGCAGACATAAAAATCCATCTCAAACTCAAGGTGATATCATCAATCAGTCAAGGTGGACCTGAAAGTCATCATGAACTCAGGCTGTTATATCCTGCCCAATGATGCCTTTTTTCACCCTTTATAAATTGTCTGCATAAGGATGTTGTCACACTGCAATTTGCTTGAGCACAGACAGGTGGTGCTATGAACTACAGAGTGACAATAGCTCACCGCCCACCTCCCTTAGTGGCAGGGAGCAGTGAAGAGAGACGTAATAGTCCAACAAACCATGGAGGCACAGATAGACTAGGGCAGCTCACCAGGAACTGCTTCCCAGTCTTGCTCTGATGCCACCTGCCACTTCCCTCCTAACCCTCCACCACTGAAGGGAACTGCTGTGCAATTGCAGGTCACTCCTGCTTACCAAGAGGGGGAGGCACGTGGCACAAGGAGTTTGGGGTACTGCATGGTGGCAGGAAAGTCAGATTGGCTCTGGCATGATGCATCAAGCACCCCATGCCTCGCTCCTCCCCTTCCTGTTAAGCAATGGAGCCCACAGTGTTGGGAAGCTAGGAAAGCAATGGATCCCCACACTCACTGCCACACTGGCTGCCGCTGTAGTGTAAGGGAAGCAGGGAGGTTGTGAGTCATTAAGGGGGAGGCAGTGTTTGAAACTCACATTGTTCTAGGCGCATTTTGCGCCTGGGAATTTCATTAGTGCAAGCAGTTTCTGAGCTCTGGGTGCAGTACTGCGCCTAAGATTTCAGATTAAAACTGCAGAGTGGAAGGAAAGGAGGACCTTTTTCTGCCTCCCCACTTCCAGCTACTCTCTGAAGACCATAGAACAGATCTTCTTAGAAATATTGGGGGTGGGCAGAGGAAGGACTATACCATGTGAAAAATTAACATAATATTTTAGCTGCAGTTCATTCATTTTCAGCTTTGTATTCTTGTTATTAAAAAGTGTGCCTCGATATTCCGTTGTTGCACCCATGACCTAGGTTTAAGGTGCCATTTAGCTCCTGGTTTTCATATCTCAGTTTCTAACACTTGCGGGGGGGGGCAGCAGTGGTGCTTGGCAAGGTAGATATGGGGTCAGCAACACAAGCACAGACACAGCCCTTTATCTTGAATAGAGAGAGGGAGGGAGAGCGAGAGATGATAAATTTTACATGATGAAGAAAGCAATAGGTGACAACAGAAGGCATTGTGTGAGTAGGCACTCCTTTGGTTTGTTTTAGTATATTGTATTTTTATTCTGCCTATTATAGACATCTTAAATGCAAAAATATTTTTAATTACATTTTAATAGAAAAAGACAAGACTGAAGTTGTTGGTCTTCCTGTCACTTCAAAATTTACAAGTTAAGCTGCAAGTTTTAGATCAAACAGATTTCTTTCTATAGTCCACCCCATTCCTACCCCACATATGATTCCTTCCACAAATAGGAGGGGTGAAATAGAACTGTGCTAGATTTTATTTTAAAAGACAACCAAAACCACCTCCGAGTTACATTTCATGTGCCTGAGTAAAAACTAAATGGTTCCTGACTCAAGACCTCTGGAAATTAAAAGATTGGACAGAAAGAATGCGACTGAATCTCAAATGTAGTGCAAGGAGTGACAGTCCAAACATACACAAAATAATGGAAGTTTCCTCCATTTACTCAGCCACTACTAAAGCCTCCATGCCACTATATCTCTCAAATGTAATAATGACTGAATATTAAAGTATAGGGTATCTAGCGATGGAAAAATATGAGACAGGCCATGTTTTGTCATTTGATCACTTAATATAAGAAAACAAGCACATTAAATGTCTGACAGTCTCAGCCTTGTACATGTTAATTTAGAAGGATCACTCCCAAGTGAGCATGCAGAAATTGCAGTCTAGTGCTGCAGCCTGATGATTTCTGTAGGGAAACAATATCAACTTTCAGCTTGTCACGATGGTGGTAGTGGTCCACCATCTTAAATTAAATTTGGTCAGCCAAATTTAATCATGAAAACAAGTTGTGGAATTAAGTTTCAAATCTACTGCCCTGGTTTGCAAGTAATGGCTTGCTAGTGCTCTAGTTTATTTCCTCACAGTGTGGCAAACGAAGGAGGGGACGGGTGCAATGTTAGCAGTGGATGCTTCCTCACTTCTGGTAAACCAGTTTGCATAATTCTTGGCAGTAACTTCTGGAAGGGCCTGGGAGGATGGGACCCTGACTGACTCCAGTTACAAAAGTTGTGGATGCTGAAGAGACCAGGGAACATCTTGGCTGTCTCTTAGGGCAGACCAAGGTCACTGAGCCTGTGCTTCCACAGCCAAGGCCTGCTATGAACTACCATTGGCAGGACTGGTAGCAAAAGCAGCAAGTATGTTCTATGCTTATGATAATACTTTATTCTTAGTTATGATATTTAACATTTGCATTTTACATTTGGCTTCCTTTTGTAATGTTTTATTTTGAAAGCATCGAGATAATATTTTAGTTTCCAGCTAATTATGTTGCTTTGAATGTACTATACTTTATTTGTCTTTCTTTGGTAATGTTTTATTCTGGACTGTTTTATTTGATGTTCTAATATGTTGTAAACAATTTTGAGATTTTTTCTTAAAAATATAAAGCAGCAGAGAAATGAAATGAATGCTAATAATTCTGGCTTGTCATTACATGCCTATCAGGCCCACTGAATTGCTCAAGAAATTCTCACAAATAATTTCTGTACACTGTGTCAAATTCTGTACTTCTTTTCCTATACTTTCAGAGGCTACAATCTGAATATTGTTTCCAACTCTCTAAAAGAAAGAAACAACATTACACATATTTCATCTAGGTTGCTCTATCTGGTCCTCAGGACTTGTCACATGCCACATCCTCCTCCCTTTTAATTAAGATAAAGAATAAAAGTAAAGTAATAATGACTTCAATTAGACTTGCATAGAATATGCCCTCAAAAAGTTGATCATGGAATCAACTGGAGGGGCAAGAAAGCTTCCTTCAGAAAGTGGAAGTCTGGCTCAAATAAGGAAAACAAAAAGGAACACAAACTTAGGCAAAATAAATACAAGCAGACAATAAGGGATGAAAAACAAATGAGTGCACTGCTAAAAACCATCAAGAATAAAATCTTTAAGTACATTAGAAGCAGAAAACCAGATAGGGAAATAGTTGAACCTCTGGACAACAAGGGAATCAAAGGTGTGCTAGAAGAAGAGGATACTGCAGAGAAATTGAATGAATTATTTGCATCCATCTTCACAGTGAATGACGTAAGGCAGATCTCTGTGCCTAAACAAACCTTTTCAGGAAGGGAGTCTGAGGAATGGAGGCAAATAGTGGTGAGAGAGTTTTAGGCCTTAATGACATGTTAAAAATGGACAATTCACTGGGTCCAGACAGCAACCGCTCAAGAGTTCTTACAGAACTCACGTATGAAATATTTAATGACTGGAAAGCAATGAACAGAGGCTTTGATTAACACTGACTATATAAGCAGGCCTGGTATTATCTCAAGCATGCACAGATTGGTATAAGTTCCTTGGCAATTCTGGATAACCTACAGAGCATCAACTGCATGCATTTCTGAGTGTCAACATTATATCTGAAACTATTACAAAATCTCCATTCACAGTTTATTTTATGAACAAGAGAAACTAGTTTTATGAAAGTGATTGTTCCCTGAACTACAGTAAACCTGCAAATTACGTGGGGGTTACTTTCCAGGGATCACACCTTAAACCCAGAATCACGTACAGTCAAAACTCAACGGGTTCAATGGCAGGTGGGATTGCCAAAACCATTTCCCCCAGAACCCCACCCCCTTTCTTCTGCCCCTTTTTATTAATGTTATTTTTTGCCATGTGTGTAAAGCTGAATGTGCACAAGTTAAATGTGTATAAATTGTGGGCCTACTATAAACTGGTTAATTAAACTATCGATGGCATTTTAAACTGGGGGGTATTGTTTTTGTTTGTTATTATGTTATGCATTTTTGCGTTTTTATATTTTAAACTGCCCTGTGATCGTCAAATGAATCGTGATTTAGAAATTTAATAAATAATAATATTGCCACATTTTAGGGGCCTGGAAAAACCGATGAAGGAAGTACCTCTGCCCAACCCACACAACTGCTTCCTACGGAGGTTACCAACATGGGAAACAAGCATATGGAAATATTACCCCCAATGCTCAAGTATCTTATCAATAGATGCCGTTTAGATAGGGAGCTGGCAGCTGGGTGATCTGACTCTAGGGATTAACCTATTTAGTCTTTTGATCCTCCATACTCTACGGTTTCACAATACAAAATTACAATAACAAGTAATGCTAGTAATACATGACAGTGCAGTGGCACCTCGGAAGTCGAACGGATTCTGTTCCAGAAGTCCGTTTGACTTCCAAAATGTTCAGAAACCAAGGTGCGGCTTCCAATTGGCTGTAGGAAGCTCCTGCAAAGAACCTTCGCAAACCAAACGTTTGGACATTCAGGTTCCAAAGAACTTTCGCAAACCAAACGTTTGACTCACAAGGCATTCGGGATCCAAGGTACGACTGTACTGTGAAACTGGACAGGTTATAAAATACATTTAAAAAATAAATCCCATAGGAAGGAAGGAAGGGAGGGAGGGAGGGAGGGTGGGTTTGGACTTGATACCCCCCTTTCACTCCCCTTAAGGAGTCTCAAAGCGGCTAACAATCTCCTTTCCCTTCCTCCCCCACAACAAACACTCTGTGAGGTGAGTGGGGCTGAGAGACTTCAGAGAAGTGTGACTAGCCCAAGGTGCATGCGGAGGAGCGGGGATGCGAACCCAGTTCACCAGATTACGAGTCCACCACTCTTAACCACTACATCATGCTGGTTAATTTAAATACTGCCAGTCTGAGGGAAATGGATTGCAATAATCTTCTGCTTTTTATTTCTACTTCTTTGAAAGCAGATACGATTAGGTTTCCATTATGAAGTACATAAGTATGCATATTAATAAATAAATCTAGTTAAATCTTGTTGAACTACTTAATGATTATTCTGCCTGTAGTAGCAACTGTAATGCATTCTGTTAGATGCTGTATAATTTTTAATTGCATTTTTATCTAAGGAATTTAAATTGTAATACAATAAAACACAATACAATAAATAAAAAGCAATAAAAATACAATTAAAATTATAAATATTTAATGCGGACATGCCACAGACAATCTGAATGAAGCTTGTGGACTACTGGTGGTCCACAGACCACACTTTGGAAAACCCTGCTGTAGTCTGAATTCTTACTTAACACTCAAGTAAGAACTATATACAAGCATAAGAAAGATTTCAGAAGCCACAAAGAAAGCAACAAATTAGAACTGCAATCCCGCATGCCCTTAATTGGAACCGAGTGGATCTTTCTTCCAAGTAAATATGCACAAGATGAATCTGCAAGAATCTTAAGACTGACCACAACCTCATTGCTTTTTTATAGATGTATATGCTTACGACTCATGGAATGTAGCAGCTGAAAGTACGAGCTGAAAAACAGGAAAACCCAGGTTTTGGTTGGCCTTGGCAATCTACTTTTGTCCAAGCCTCAAGCCCTCAACTGCAATATGGAAGCAAATATATTGGTCATGAAGCACTGTAAAGCTCTTCAAACAGGCAGTACTCTGTAATGAACTCCTCTATTGCATAGTAATGCATTATATTACTATGATTACTTGATTTGGTTTTGATTTTATTTCTTGCATTTCTATGCCACTTTCCATCCAAATGAATCCCAAAGTGGCTTACAAGAAACAAATTGCAATAATAGAACAGAGTATCACAAGTCCTGTGTTAAGTCATATTATATGATTATCAAATCAAAAAGGCATTTATAATCTATAAAACAATATTAACAAAATAGCAACAAAAAATAAGCTAAACACTATTAAGTTTATAAGCCCTACCCCAGTGACTCATAATCTTTCACTCTATTCAGTTTATTAAAGTACATATACACATCCATCATACATAAGGACCTGGATCTAAAAGAAATACCTACAACAGAGCTAAACTTTTAACTTATTAGTTATTAAGTTAAACCTGCGACCCAACCAGTGATGTTCAAGGCAGCGGCCAACAACTGAATGATACAACCATCTCCATGTCTTTGGATTTATTCACCTGCTGCTCACAGGCCCTTGCTAATACATTACTTATAAAGCCCCATCACTGCACCTGGCATTTTACAAAGTTTCATTATCTTCTCTCTGACCCCCAGCGCCAAAGTTCCCTGCCCCAAAGAGCATACAATCCCAAATTTTAACAGTGGGGGGGAGGCCAACAGCCAATGAAGGGGTGACGGTAAAGGTGTAGATTTATCAATCTTTAGTTAGGAAAAAGGATGAAAGGAAATGGCTTTTCAGAGGAGATAATTTTAAGATGAGTGTCCTGAAGGAAGATGGGAGAAGAATCTCCACCTTCGCCCCCAAGCTCTGCACCCTCAATCTCCAATGTGGGTTTAATGAAGAAGAAAAATCTCAATTCACTGATAAACAGGACTAGGGGTATATGTAGCCAGGGGGGGGGCAGCTGCCTCCCGAATCAAGTAAATAAATAAAAAACGCTTAACTAAAAGTATACATTGTAGAAAAATTATGACAGATATTTCTGAGAACTTGGACTCAAAAGAATGTAATTTAAAACAACAACTGTTGTTAAGACATTTCATTCCGAATCTGCTACAGAGCCAGGCAGAGGATGGTGACAGGGGAGTATTCTGTCCGCCTAACATAAATCCTGGCTACACTCATGCTAGGGGGGAAAGTTAAATCTGTCCTTGTGTTCGCTGTGACCACGACAGGACAGGTGAAAAACTGTGACCACGACAGGGCAGGTGAAAAAGGAAGGCTGTAAACTCCTTGAGATCACCGTTCCCTACATTCCTAGTAAGGTAAAGGTAAAGGGACCCCTGACCATTAGGTCCAGTCGCAGACGACTCTAGGGTTGCGGCGCTCATCTCGCTTTATTGGCCGAGGGAGCTGGCATACAGCTTCCGGGTCATGTGGCCAGCATGACTAAGCCGCTTCTGGTGAACCAGAGCAGTGCACGGAAACGCCGTTTACCTTCTCGCCGGAGCAGTACCTATTTATCTACTTGCACTTTGATGTGCTTTCGAACTGCTAGGTTGGCAGGAGCAGGGACCAAGGAGCGGAAGCTCACCCCGTCACGGGGATTCGAACCGCCGACCTTCTGATCGGCAAGTCCTCGGCTCTGTGGTTTAACCCACAGCACCAACCTGCATAAATTGTGGGCTTATTGTATTATGTGTGGCATCCAATGTAATATATCATATACTTAACAACAATAACAACTTACTTTTATTTAGCCTCTCATTGAAACTCTATCAAGAGGCTGCATACACTTCTTTCACAACTTTATCCATTGTTGAACCACTTAGGAATCATTGTCACCTAAATAGCAGTTTTCAAAACATTATCTTACTGTAATCCTTAAAAGTATCATCCCCATATTGCAGACTGGAGCTAAAGACCTTGTAAATTCAAAGGAGAGATGAGATGAGATTCGCGGGGATTCGAACCGCAGACCTTATGGTCGGAAAGTCCTAGGCTCTGTGGCTTAACCCACAACGCCACCCACGTTCCTACTCGGACGCAAATCCCACCAGGTAAGCAGCCCCGCAAGCCATTATGGGGTTAATTCTGTGCGTAGATCAGCTTCGAGAATACCACCTAAAGTACTCCCAGACCAACTATGCGGGGGGGGGGGGGGAGAGAGAGAGACGGTGAAGTTGCTGAGGCTTTTTCGCCTGGCGAGGGGAGGCGCTAGCAAGGCCTCGGCTATCCTTCCGAAGCGGCGGGCGCCTCTCCCCCGCCCCAGAGCCGCTGTCGCTGCGCCCACACCTCACCCTGGGTCTGCCCGTATCGCGCCCTCCCCTTCTCGCCCCCGCCGAGCCAACACACACCGCGGCCGGGCGGCCGGCAAGTTACCTTCCCAAGTGACATCGTACATATCCGAGACCTTCGCCATCTTGCCGGGCTCCCCTCACGCCTCGCCTGCGCCACGTGACCGCCCGGAGCCCCGCCCACAGAGTTTCCTGGCCCCCGCCCCGAGCTCAATCGCTGACAGATCCGAGCCTGATTGGTTGGGGGGAGCTAGGGGCGGGATTCGCTCGCGGAGGGCGGGGAAAACGAGCGACCTTCTTCGTCTCAGGTTGGCCTTAAAAGCGCCTTTCGCTCTCGGTGTCCAGTTCGCTGAGGCGGACGACCTGGGTGAAGGGTGTCGTTTATACGCGGCTTTCAATCCAGGGATTTAGAAATCGTTTTATTTAGCTGCTTGCTTCCTTAGAGGATGTGTTTATTAAAAAAAAGGGGGGGTTTCCCACAGCCGCTTATGTACAGATAGTTTAAAAGGGGGGGAATATCTATTCCCTTCCCTCAGGTTTACAGTGTAAAAGACAAGACACGCCACATTACCTCATAAAGGAAAAACACATTCACAAGAGACCGCCCAGTGAATTAGATCTTACAACATGAAGTAATAGCTGTTTCCCACCCCCCACCCCTTTTATTACATATTATTTTATTCCGTATTTCTTATTGGATTGCTATAACAAAGTCCTGAGATAGGAAAAAGAAAAAGACATGCAAGGGAAAGGGAGAGAAGAGGGAGAGGGGGGAAATTCTTAATTTAATTTGCTATGTGAAATTAATTTAATTTACTACGTGGAAAATATTTTCCCCTCCCCCCCCAAAAAAAAGCAACACAGACTTTTTTCTTTTAACCTTTGAGGCTTTTTGCCTCTGGTGCTCACTCTTAACTGCGTTTTCTTTTGTACACGTGTGTATTATTTATCTCCCATCTTTCTTCACCCAAAGATGGACACGGAAGGGCTCACAAGAATCATGGAAACAGTGAACCACAGTAGTAAGCCCAAGACACAGTAGTAAGCTCAAATACAAGACGCACCCAAAGTCATGTAGTAGTGGGAAATGGCATACAGGAGAGGAACATCAAGGTTGTTTGGAAGGCATGTGACTTTATCCTCAAACGTGCTGGGCAAACATGTCACAGTGGACCTTCAAGGCTTTTCTGGTGTGCCCTCCACAGAAAACTTGTCCCATTAAACTTTAATTAGTTTAATGGTTAGCAAATGTCCAGTGCACTTCCGATGCCACAATGTCCCATTACAGCAGAGCATTTCGCACAGCGGCTCAAGAAGGGCTGGAGAGTCAGCATCTTGTCAATAAAGGAATCTTGGAGCAAGCGGTTTGGAACTCAAATAAAAGGTTTATTTACACAAAACAAAAAACCCTGGTGAAGAATCACACATTTCAGCAAACACGCCCCAAAAGAAAAGGAAGGGGGGGAAGGAGGGGCAAACACACGAGTGAGTTGACTATTTATACAAACTCACATTCCTGGAAGGTTAACGACCTCCAGCTGCTCAGTGACTAGAGCGTCTTGATTAGAGCTTCTTAACCCTTTAATACCAACACCCCCTCTCGCTCGTAACACTGAGCTGTACCAACCTTAATTCAAATTTAAACCTGAACAGAAACATTTATGAGATTGTGGACTCAAAGCTTTTGTAAAACCGTCTGCGAGATTTTCTTGGCTTGGACAATACTTTAGTTCAATTAAACCTTGTTTTACACTTTGGCATACATTTTGATAACGGATATCCAAGTGTTTTGTGTGTGCCTTGAATTGACCTGATTTAGCTAGTTTAATACAAGGTTGATTGTCTTCCCACACTCTGATAGGTAGGGAACATTCTCCAAACAATTCTTGTACCAGTTGCTTATAAAATTCCAGTTCTCTACATACATCTGATAATGCATTGAACTCAGATTCAGTTGAACTTAAAGCTATAAGTGATTGTTTTCTTGATCTCCAACCAATTAGTGCATTTCCAAATTTTATCGCCATTCCTGACACTGATTTTCTATCTGGTCCAGCATCAGCCCAACTGCTGTCGGCCCAACATTCAAGTTGTGTGCTGCCCTCTGCTGATAGTTTTAAGCGAAACCTTTTGGTAGTTTGGAGATACCTTAAAACTCTTTTTACTCCTTGCCAAGCATGCATTGATGGTTTTTCAGCTTGTCTACACAGCATGTTGACAGCATATGTTATATCGGGCCGAGTCCACTGTGCAATGTGGAGTAGACTGCCTATCGCTGACTGGTAAACCCCGGGATTACAGAACTCTGCCTGTTGCTCAGTTTGAGCATCCTTTGTGTAACTTAACTCCATTGGGGTTTTAACACCAGCACAGTTGTCCATTTTAAACCTTTTCAGCAACTGCTGGATCTTAGCTTCTTGGCTGAGCCAATAGTTCCCATCTTCATCTTGCTGAATTTTAACTCCTAGATAAACAGATACATTGCCTAGTGATTTTATCTGAAACCTTTCTCCAAGCTTTGTGGCAAATTGTTGTGCAAGTTTATCGTCCTTTCCACTGTATAATAAATCATCAACAAATATCAAGACTGCTTCTTGTTCACATCCCGAGCCTTTTAGATAAAGACACGCATCTGCTGCGCTCTTTCTGAACCCCATGCTCTCTAGAGCATCGTTTAAGCAGGAATTCCAATTACGGGCGGACTGTTTCAACCCATAAATGGATTTGTGTAAGCGCCAGACCTGGTTTGGCTTGTCTCCTTCAAAACCTGGTGGTGGCGTCATATAGACTTCCTCCTTTAAGTCTGCATTTAAATAAGCCACATTGACATCAAAATGAAACAGCTTATTTCCCTTCTTAGCTGAAGAGGCTAAAAGCATTCTTAATGACTCCGATCTTGAAGTAGGGGCATAAATTTGAGAATAGTGAACTCCTTTGCGCTGCGAAAACCCTTTTGCAACTAGTCGGGCTTTATATTGCAACTCCTCAGTAGTTGTGGGCTTTAAACGATATACCCATCGACAACCTACAGCTTGTTGCCCTTCTGGAAGCTCTGTACTTGTAAACACACCGAGAGACTTCATTGAAGCCATCTCTTTTTCCATTGCTTCCTGCCACTTTGCGGCTTCTGAGCTTGGAAGCTGTTGTACCTCTACATAGCTATCTGGCTCACACTGTGCCATATTTACGTATACACTTGTCACCTTAAAACGCTCTGGCGGCTTGCCCTTTGTGGCACGTTTTGACCTGCGCAATTGCTCCTCTTGTGCCCCCTCTGACCGTTGGCTGTCAGAATCTGTCTCAGACTTTATGTCTGGACGTGCCCCTAGGGATAAAGACCTCCGTTTAGATACCTCCCTTGGGCTTGGTGTTGCAGGCGACCTGCTTCGCTTTTGCTGTCTGCTAGGCCTACTGACTGGCGATGTTGGAACACTCTTAGATTCTGGCTTTTCTACGTTAGGAGAAGAACCTTGTGCCTGGTCAGAATCTGCATCTGAACCATGTGCACCATCCCCTTCTGGCTCACCACCCTCTGGACTTTCATTCTCAGCATAAATGCCTAAATCATCTCTCAAAATGTCAGGGTTAGCATGTAAGTGAGTCCATCCGGATTGCTCACAAAATTCAGCGCTCCTACTGAGGACCACTCTTGTAGTATCCCCATCTGGGTTCACGAACCTCCAAGATTTGGCGTGTGGTTCGTACCCACAAAAGATGAGTTTCCTAGCCCTAGGACCTCCCTTTTTCCTTAACGCTTTTGGAATAAGTACATAGGCTTGAGATCCAAACACCCGAAAGTAATTAACTTTGGGCTTCTTCCCATATAAAGCAAAATATGGCGTAGTATCAATTACCGAATTATATACTCTGTTCAGAACATGAGTAGCTGTCTTCCAGGCTTCCGCCCAGTAACTCTGAGGAAGTTTAGCATCAAACAACATAGAGTTTGCCAACTCTTGCAGAACCCTGTTTTTACGTTCGGCCACACCTCCTTCTTGGGGGGAATAAGGTGTAGACAGACGATGCTTAATTCCCTTTTTCTTAAAGAAATTCTGCAACACAGACCCGGTAAATTCTGACCCTCTGTCTGTCTGAAAAGCAAGTACTCTAGTACCAAATTCAAGTTCTACTGCATGAACCCAATTTTTAACTGTTTCTGCAGTATCTGCTTTTGTTTTGAGAGGAAAAAACCATGTAACCTTTGTTTTGTCATCTGAGAGACACAATGCATACCTCGAACCTCCCATGCTAGCAACAGGCATTGGGCCACATAGGTCCATGTGCACAAGTTGGAATACTTTGTCAGATTTCCTATTTGAACTGGGATAGCTGCATCTATGAACCTTCGCCCTTTTGCATGCAGTACAATCCAAATACTTAGCACATTTGTTCAATTTGCACCCTTCTGATAATTCAGGTTGCCTTTTAACATACTGAAAATTAATATGTCCCAGACGGCGATGCCATAAATGAACACAAGAATTATGGGTAGGCGAGTTCACACAACCAGCATGAACCTGTTCAACTTCATCTGGACTTGTCTCAAAATAATATAACCCATCTCTGCATTCCACCTGCAAAAGAGATACGTTATTCTTTGAAATAGTGCAAACCCCATTTTCAAACACAGTTTTAAACCCATTTCTATCAAGTTCTGACACAGACAAAATACACCCCTTCATTCCCTTTAGCACGTAGGCATCAATTTCTGTTTGCAAACACTTCAGGAACACTGTGCCTACGGTCTCTAAGGAACGTTTAGTTGAATCTGCCATTGTCACAACTTTAAGGGTTTGCAAATGTCTGCAATTCTGCAAACGGACACTAGATGGCGCCACCAGGTGGTGAGATGCACCACTGTCGATCAACCAGCGTAGATTGCTGCCTTGGCCACGCCCTTGCATCAACGCCATTGCTGAAGCCATGTGCTGTGTGCTGTGGGAGTAGCCACAACCTCCTCCTCTTCTTCGACGTCCCCTGGAACTCCTTGTCTGGTAACTAGGGGTAACGGCCTTGGTGCTGTCTTGACCAGGTTCACGTGTACAATTCCTGATTAAATGGGAAGAGGAACCACAGCGAAAACAGTGTCTAGCTGCAAAAGCATTTGCTGTGTTCTCAAACTCAGCATCCCCACTCTTAGGCACAGCATAACTCCCCTTTGAAAACAAACCTCTTTCTCTTTGCCTTTTATCCTGTTCATCAGCAAGTCGAGAAGAAATGTATTCAAGGGTTAATTCAGATGAAGGCATAGCTTCCAAAGTTAAAGCTAGAGTCTCATAGCTTTTATCAAGAGAAGACAACAATATGTATGACTGCTGCTCCATAGAGAAAGGAATGCCCAGCTGTCTTAGTTGATTAAAGGCAGACACCATTTTGGCAATATGTTCTTTCACACACGCTCTCGGTTGGAGACGTAAATCGAACAAACATCTTGTAGCATGGATCTTGGCCCCCGCAGTGTTTCTGGAATTTAGCCGCTGCAGAACCGTCCAGACCTCATGCGTGTTCTTTAACTCAGAAACATAAGGCATTTGCTCTGGTCCCACTGCCAAAACTAGTAGACCTTGGGCTTTCCTGTCGCGTTTCTGAGAAGCTGCCGCTGCTGCTTTGTCTTCTGCAGACGCGTCTGCAGCTGCCTGTAAAGGCGGTGCTTCAGTACAACTCCACAACTCTTTTGCTTGCAACCAAACCCTTACTCTAGCCTTCCAATCTTGCCAATTTTTCCCATTGAGTCGCGTAAATGGGACAGTAAAACTTTCCTGGGACTCTGCCATCCTCCCTGGGGCTTAGGAACGATACTCACAGACCTGTAGACCGTCTCCCAGCTGCTGAGGTGGCTCCTCGAGGAATAAGACGTCTTCCAGCGAGTACAAACTGCACAGTGCCTCTTTAAAACTTTTCCTAGGCACGTTGCAGGACTCAAGCTGCTTTGAAGGCTTTTGTTGTCGGCAACCGCTTCTGTCTTCGCTCCAGTCCTTGCATAAATCACTCTGAACTGCACTCCTTATCTCCTTCTTGACGTACAAACATCCATAACCTGTCCCATTAAACTTTAATTAGTTTAATGGTTAGCAAATGTCCAGTGCACTTCCGATGCCACAATGTCCCATTACAGCAGAGCATTTCGCACAGCGGCTCAAGAAGGGCTGGAGAGTCAGCATCTTGTCAATAAAGGAATCTTGGAGCAAGCGGTTTGGAACTCAAATAAAAGGTTTATTTACACAAAACAAAAAACCCTGGTGAAGAATCACACATTTCAGCAAACACGCCCCAAAAGAAAAGGAAGGGGGGGAAGGAGGGGCAAACACACGAGTGAGTTGACTATTTATACAAACTCACATTCCTGGAAGGTTAACGACCTCCAGCTGCTCAGTGACTAGAGCGTCTTGATTAGAGCTTCTTAACCCTTTAATACCAACAAAACTATCTCCAGACCTCCCTGGAGAGCAGTTCACCAACCCAAAAGGGTGCAAAACTATGACTTGAGAGCATGCGCAAAACAGGAGGAGAGAGGGAGGAAGTTGACAAATTTTGCCCTTGCCCAGGGCACAATATTACCAAAGTTTGCCCCTGCTGGAGGGTTCAAGGATGCAACAGAGGCAGCAAAGTATGCCTATTTTGCTGCCCTCATTGCCACACGGTAGTCCTGATGATGGAGTATTGTAGAGGCTACCATGTCCACCCATGTCCACCCGCCCATTGTATGCAGACATAACTAATTATGACAGAGCACAGTTGTCTTATCACCCTTCCATGGTGTCCTCACATCAAAGCCTACTGTATAGATGTTCATACGGGTACTTTTTGACACATACATATGTACCCCCGCTGTGATTCTTTATCCTTCCGTATTCCCTGATCCTGGTTGGCAAGTAAAACCTGTGCCACAAAAGTACAGGATTTCCAGCGTTTTAACTGATTCCACAGCAAGTTATGTGAAAAAGCAGTGATTTCATACTTGGAAGAAACTCGCACATGTGTTTTCATCAACATTTCACATAGGCATTAAGTCCCAGGCTCCTTAACCTAACTTTTTGCTGTCTTTCACACATGCAATGAGCACATGATTCCTCCCAAACTTTTTTAATGGTGCAGTAATGCCCACTGCATAATCTCGCACGCATATATTTCAATCTTCCTCACATAATACATCACAAAATAGGACGCATGATAGGGAACATTTCTATTATAACTTCCACGCCCCATTCCAAAACCCACCAAACCTCCATAGTCATCCACATACACTGGGTAGTAACTGCTGTGGTAAATTGTTCAAACTTAGAAGCATCTTTCGTTGTCCTTATACTTTCTGGAATCCTTCGCACTGTTTCACACACATACTCGTATAGAAATCCATAGTAACAGCAAGAAGCAAGAAGGCTGGTTCACAAAAGCATGTTTTAAACTTTTTCTATTTCTTTTTCACTCCAGGGTAATATTGAGGTGGTGAAGCCTTCAGCTGGGCACCCACTTTTACAGTGCCCAGCTAAATAGGGAACGGAGCCTGTGGTTATGGCAATGTGCACCTCACCAAGCAATTATTACAGTTTAATAAAGGATTCCCACCACCACAGAATCAGCCTTCAGGTAAGATTTGAACTGTCAATGAGGTAGCCAGATTCAGTGGATCACACTGCTACTAGGTTTTAGGGCTGTTCCACATTTTAGGCATAATTGCTGCAGATTGCTGCAGGTGTTTTCTGTAGTATTCATGCGGGTGGTGTGACATTTCCATCACACAATTTCATCTAGGTTTTAAATGTGAGGTGGACAACCTGTGCTTAGTGCTAAGTAGCTATGGGTTTAAAAAACAAAACTTTGGCATGGTATGTGAGCTTAAACGTGTCAACTCAGAACCAATGAGTTCAGCTGAACTTACTCTGTGGTAGGTGTGCATAGGATTGATCCTTAATTATTTATCTACAGATTACACCATTTGTCTATGATCGGTAGGGTTTATGACACCACCACAAAATGTCACAATATGGACTTTGTTTTATTGAGCCTTGGTTGTACACACCAGTTTGAAAGTTTGAGAGAGACTGTATTTGGCATGGATAATATAGCACTGGCATAGGTTTCTTCCTCAATGGAAAAAGGAACCAGATTGTGACTTCATTAATTAACCACTTCCATATGAAGGCTCTTTTCCCAGAGAACCAGACGGAGTCCATGCAATTCATGGCTCTCAAAACTTGTAGTCATCTTGCAGTTGATGCTGCCAAGACTGAGTAGAGAAATTGGGGGTGGGAGAGTACTGGTATTATTTCTGAACTCTCCATCTCTTCCCAGTGAACCTTATTTAAAATATAAGGAGGGAAGAAAAGGAAAGGTGTGTGAGCAACCTGTAATTTTATTCACACAATGCTGTATTTTTTTTAAAAAATATGATACTTATACAGTGGCTAATAAAATCAGTGCAGTGACCTTTTCAGGAGATTTAAGAGCAGTTAACTGTTCCGGAGAGTGCCTGAATACATGCTGAGATCACAAATGACCACATCCTGGCACCAGAGTGACTTTTCAGAGACATTCTAGTATGTGCTGTTCATGCATTTAAAGTTATTGGGAGCTTCTGCACTCTACATTAGACCTGAAATTTGCACACATTTGCTCAACAGAGAAACACAACTACTGCAAACTCCACTGTGATTAAGGGTCATCCCAGTTACACATGGGTTTTGAGAGATGGAGTCTTATTTTTAGCAGGGTCAAAAAGAGGGAGTGAATTCAAGACTGCAATCCTGCGCACATAGTCCCATCACACTCAATGGACATTGTGAGTAAGACAGCACTGTAAATCACACACCAGGCAGTTATAATGGTCGGGGATAACCGCAAAAGATAAGGGGGCATTTTATCTTCAAACCATTTGAACGGGCTTCCTTGATTGGAAGTTGCTTTTCTAGGATTCCAGAAAATTCCTTCCAAATGGGACATTGCTAGGTACATGAGACACAAAAGTTCCAGAGCTTAGTCTCTCTCTCTCTCTCTCTCTCTCTCTCTCTCTCTCTCTCACACACACACACACACACACGTGTAACCTGCTTCCCATCCTTTGTACTGGAAATCCTTTAACTAGAGAGGCCAGAGGTTGAGTCTGAGACATCATGAATGCAAACCATGCATTCTACCACTGAATTCTGGCCATATGGTTAAGGACCAGCTTCACTGGAAAGATTATATATGAAAAAAGCTCTAAACAAGATCAAATTGGAGTCTAGGTCCTAGCCAGTGACCACTTAACCTAGGCAGCTTTGCAAGAGAAAATGAATTCCATCTTCAGAGGGGTGGGGGGACCAACAATTTTCAGCCAGGAGATGATTTTGTTAGAGCACATACCTGAAACAGACTTGCAAGCAAGCTTGATTCTATTTAAAAAATTGGCAACAAACCCTTGTAAAATTCAAGGCCATGCATTCCAAACATATATTAAGGAACACCTGCGAGCTCTGCTTTGGGACAAGGAGGTTAATGTGTTAGTGTAAGTCGATTTGTGGCCAAAAACTTAAAATCCGTTACTTGTGCAAAACATTCTGTCAAACTGAAGGACATGAGCAAGGAGGGCAGTGATGTTTTAGGGAATGTTGTCGCAGACTGGAAAGTAAACTAGTCATTTAACCAAAATTCAGTTAGCTTTCCTTTTATTTCATCCACCATTCCCACAGGCCTGAAGAGTCCTGCAAAAGATGGCTTGGAGCATAAATGATGTCATGTGACTCCCCGCCCCCACACTCTACCCCAGCACAAGAAGAACTATGACGTATGAGATTTCGAAACAGACTGACACGAAAGGCCAAAGAACAGATGGAAGCCTTAAGTTTTCAGGGTTGGCCCAAGAAATTTTGTTGCCTGAGGCAAAGGACAAGATGACTGCCACCCCTTCAAAGCACAGAAACTGCCTGGATGGGCAGCTGAATCTTAGAAGACTCAAAACAGGCAGTGTGGCCCTCTGTACTTCAGTACCTTGCCACCACTCCCTGCCTGCTCCACAGTCATAACTGTCAACTTTTCCCTTTTCTTGCGAGGAATCCTATTCAGAATAAGGGAATTTCCCTTTAAAAAAGGGAAATGTTGTCCACAGTGCCTATGGGCAGGGCTGGCCCTGTAAGTTCTGCACCACTAGCACTCTAGTTCTCCAGCAGCAACAGAGCAGATTTAGCTCCTTAGGCCCAGCCTGACTAGTGTCAAGTGACTCCACAGGGCTATCCAGACCCTAGAAAGTCCCAACAAAGGCAAAGGGAAAAACAGCAGAGTCTTGAGGCAGACTAGATTTATTGTGGCACAACATTTCATGGATTAAGTCAGCTGCAGCACATGAAGGGGTGGTAGAACTGTAGCTGCAGATGAGCTAGCCGGGATTTTGACTCTGGTGAAGCCTCAAGAGGGGCACCATTGAGGCGGTATGCAAATGTGTGTGGGGGTGTGGCAAAGTGAGTCTTTGACCTGGGTGAAATAAAGCCCCATACGGTGTAATGTCATGGGTTGTTGTTCATCAGATGTTCATCAGGGACAGTGCTGAGGAGGGCTGCACTGAGGAGGAATGGTGGGAGCCTCCCACTACCCCTGCTCCTGATCAGGATCCTGAATCTTCCCAGGAGCAGGAGGACAAGTATAGATTTGGTTTGCAGAAGGGCACAGTTCAGAAGGCAGAAGCTGGGAAACACTGGATGGGGAACAGCTAGGAGAAGAAGCACTGGGAGAGAGAGAGTTAACAGATTCACTGTCTCTGGAAAGCATTCCTCCACCAGAAAAGCTGATTAAGGTGGCAGAACAGAGAGCACAGAGATTACAAACTCAGGTTACAAGATGCAGTTGTGACCTGGGTGACTAAGGAGGAAGTGGGTGAAACTCTTAATTGGGAGCACTGCCATTCCTAGGAAATGGTTTCTTTGTTCTCTCGCTGTGATCATTAAAGTTTCTAAGTGGTAAGAAGACTCGTTTTCCTTTGTTTTGCTTATCTACTGCCCCTGGGGGGGGGGGGAGCCGATTCCCTGAAGCTTGACAATGGTTATACCTTCTATTGGTCTTCCTGCCTCCCTACCAGTCCCAATGGCCACCAGTCACCATTGGAAACAGACTCCAACTGCTGTGCTTGTTTTCAAGCTTGGCCGAGGCCTAACAACAGCACATGGCCAGTTTTCTATTTCTACTCTGCCGAATCTCTGAAATCTGTAGCTGCTTGTCGATGATGGATTGACTACATAAACTCTTCTCAAACTCCATTAAATAACCAAACTTGAAGGTGTTTTAGCTAAAACTTCTCCACAGTCTGGGAGGACTGTGTGCCAGTCTTGGCTCAAGCGAGCTCTTTAAGTCAGAAGCCTTCGCTTTGCAGTTTGACTATTCATCTCCTGGCTTCTAAAACTGAAGCCACAGATGGAAATTTTAACTAGGGAGAAGCAAGGTTTTTGTGCAAAAAAACCCCGAAACACAAACAAACCCTTAAGAAAAACAGGATTTGGCTAGTGAATGTCATGTAGTATTAGTTTTACAGCTAAAAGGACAATACAATAGACAGATCTAGCAATATATATATAGTGGATTTGACATAGAGACTTAATTAAATATATTCGGTTAAACACCATCTTCCTACTACTACTACTACTACTACTACTACTATTATTATTATTATTATTATTATTATTATTATTATTATTATTATTATTAAATTAAACACCATATTGATATATGGGCGGAGTAGGGAAGAGAATCTCTATTGTGGTAACATATGGGATAGAACCCAAGAGAGACCTATTTCGTCATACAACCATATAGCTTTAAGAGAGCTCATACAGGTCAAGCTGCCTTTTGCCATATCTTCCTGAAGGTTTCTATTAATGAATTAGCTCTTTGGATTGAAGTATAGGGCCTGCCCATAAACACGGCACACTTCCAAGAGTAAATGCAGTTTTGTGTGGAACCTCTGCGCTGTATGATATAACTTCCACTCCCTGGTAGTGTGATTTTCCAAATGTGTCTTGCATTTGATAACCTGATATCACTGGTGGAAGAGGAGCAGTTGACCTAGAGCAGATGTCCATAAATGTTAAGCACACTTGAAGAAAATCAAATGGACCACACCACACCTTTTGCTCATGATCAAATAACACCATTAACCTGTGGTTTCGAGAGATGTTGTCTAACAACAGTGCCGTTGCTTGGCAAACTTGAATGTTTTGTGACTTTTCATTTGTAGCTTATATTACTTTTGTACCGTGCCCTGCCTCCAATAAGCTCAGTGCGACATACATGGAAATTTTGTACTTAAAACAACCCTGCGAGGGGATCAGGCTGAGTCAAAGTGACTGACCCAGAGTTCCATTCAAGTGTCCCTTTGGAAAGCTGGCCATCTGCCAATCACGAGCCTCTTCCTATTGACTGCTATGACTTGTTATGATCTGGCAAACAATCACTTTGGAGAAGGTCCAGGACTGTATTCTCACTCAGTTTGCCTTAGGAAGAAATGTGTTAGATGTGCTGTTTGTACCTGAAATGATTCAGAAGTGAAAGCACCTCTGGATGAAGAAGGCATACTCCCTCATTATGACTCTTTTTAGATGGTTCAACCCATAGGAGAAACGTGCTAAGAGGAAGGCATGCTTGGCAAATCCACACCGTGATCAACTCCCGCCCAGAAACCAATGTCCCCACTGTGGAAGGACGTGTGGATCCAGAATTGGCCTCCACAGTCACTTACGGACTCACTGTTAAAACCGTGTTTATGGAAGACAATCTTACTTGGCTATGAGTGATAGAAGAAGAAGAAGAAGAAGAAGAAGAAGAAGAGGAAGAAGGAAGATGATGAAGCTCTATGTCTCACCCCTTATATAGCCAGCCAATTGCTGCGCTCTGGAAGAGAAGACCACCTACAGATCCCATCCCATCAGGATGTCAGTTCCATACAATGCAGGAAATGAGCCCTTAGACAAAATACAAGATGGTGTCCTCACCCAAGGCACCTATGGAAGCCAGTTGGACTAGAAGTTGCATCTTACTCCAATGGTGGTAGAAGGCTAGTATCTTCCACTGCACTGGAGGGCAGCAGGCTAGTGTAGGGGGTACCGAGTGGGAGTCATAGCACTCGTAGCTCTATCCCCTCCCCCTCAACCTCATGTTGCCTTGTTCATCTTCTGCTTGTAGAACAATGATCAAATAAAAAATTGGTTGTGTGACTCAGTTCTCAGTTACGGGGCATCTTCCTAGTGATTATCTGGCAATTCCCACAACCCAAATTGCTTGGATTTTTACTGTTTAGTAGTCAAAAGATGCATACACACACTAAACTTACATAGAAACTATTTTTTTGTTTCTGCATATGCTGGAAGCCACTCAGAGTAGCTGGGGCAACCCAGTCAGATGGGCAGGGTACAAATAATAAAATTATTATTATTATTATTAATGTTTCTAGTATAATTTTTGAGAGAAGGTGTCAGGGAATGCTCAAAAAGTGACCATTCTCAGAAATTTTTTTTGGACAAAACCAATGAGAGTTAAATGTGGTATAGAACTGATGGCTGATAGGCAGCTAACTCAAAGCTGACCCATATATTTGTAATATAAATTCATGGGGGTCCCATAGCTCAGTGGTAGAACACATGGTTTGTATACAAGTTCACACCCTCTAGTTTAAAGGATCAGATCACACCTGATAGAGAAGACCCCTGTTTTTAAGGTCAAATCCACAACATACATTTAAAGCACATTGCTTTCCTGAAAGAATCCTGAGAATTGTGGGGTTTTTTTAAGGGTGTTGGGGATGTAAATTACAGTTCCGAGGATTCCATGGGGGAAACAATGTGCTTTAAATATGTGGTGTGAATGTGATAATAGATTTTGGAAAGCAGCTCCCTATGGCCTACATATACCCAAAGAGGAGAAAAGCAGGAATGTATTGAGTTGCAAATTTTATTCAACCCTAAAGCATAGCTGTAATGTATTGTGAAAAACTACAAAATAAAGCCTTTTTTCAATTTATATGCCACAAAACCATATATACCACAAAATAATACAAAAGAAAGACACACAAACACACACACTTTTTAGATTCAAACTATTACAAGTTGTCGAAAACTGAGCTCTCCCATGCAGCAATAATCTCTCCTCTCCCCTTGTCTTCAGTATTTACCATTTCAAACTTCTGTGTGCAAAGTAATAGAGTGATCTCTGAAAATGTAAGTGGACGAATTATTTTGAAACCAGTCAAGGGAACTTCTTAACTGGAATGTTATCTCTTACTCTCTTTCTTTGAAGAGTCATCGACAGCTGGAGTTAAGTTAGCAGTCTTCTGACAAACTCTATAAGAACGAGTTCATGGTATAGCTCACATTCACTGGGGTATTGAAGAGCTCAACAGATAAAGACTTGTGTGGTTTGGTTCAAGCTGCGGTTACTGGACTGGATCCTGGTGTGAATAAAGATCAGGTTCGGATTTCTGTCGGCATGCTGAATTGCAAGCAGAATACAATTTTATTTTGGCTTCAAATGAGAATCTTATTCGGGTGTAGTTGTGTAGCATTTTCATTCCATCTCATGGAATATAGCATAGTCTCTCTTATGTGCAGGCATGGCTGATAAGCTTAAGTCACCTGTACCAAATTTTCTTAGCAGAAAATCTAGCACGTCAAGTTATTTATTTATTCATTTATTTATTTATTTATTGAATAATGCCAAAAATATGCTGCTAAGCATTAAAACAATTGCACAAGCATTCAGGTATAAGCATTCATAATTGAAATACACAATTAAAATACTTAAACAACTCTATAGGCAGAGGCTATAAGTTATACCATTGCAAAAAACAAACAAACAAACAAAACAGATCAATACAAAAGTTTAGGATTTGGATGCTTATTTGGATGAGTTCAATCAGACGTATTCACAAGTAAGTATATACAGAATTGCACCCAGCGTGTGCTGCTTTCACAACAAAACACCACATTTACATTGCTAATAATTTGATTCAATTCTTCACAGTAGCCTTTTTAATAATTAGTATTTGCAGGGATGTTCCCCCAGTTCTCCGAAAACTGAAAAACTTCTTACTAGTTTGTTTTCTGTTATACTAGAAGCTCCTGTGTTTTCAAATATTGGTGACAATCTAATCCTTTTGTCCAAATTGGGAAAGAGCTGGGAGGGCCTGCTTGCAACACATTAACACACCACACACATCAATGCACCTGAGAAACTTCTTTGTAACATTTCAAGTTCCTTTATACTTAGCAGCTCCTGATTATACCTATACAATGTAACATAGTATTAAGTTAAATAAACAAGAGGCATTGGTCTTTAAAATGAGGGGGTACTTTTTAAAATCTCAGCACAAGTTCAATTTCCTTTACCCTCCCCATAGCCTGACTAAACTACTGCCAGAGTCTTCTGTTGTGGCTTACCTCCCACTGAAGAGCCCTCCCAGGTAGATCAAGAAAGAAAAAGGAAAGAAGGAAAGAAGGAAAGAAGGAAAGAAGGAAAGAAAGAAAGAAAGAAAGAAAGAAAGAAAGAAAGAAAGAAAGAAAGACTGGTCTCCTAACAAGATTTGGTTACTCACTCTAAGAAAGTGCTGTCCACCTTCTGTCTTCTTAAGTGTTCCAGTGTTGAGAGTTCCACTGCTTGGGGTTCACTAGCAGTTTCTCAATCTCATGCTCCCAACTGAAATTAATCAACACCAAGTTAGATATTGCATGGCACTATCAACATGTGGGCATCCCTTCACATGCTTTTGCTCTGCTCCAAGAGGAGCACAAGCCAATAGAACATGATTCATCCTGCAATGGGCGTGTGGTGATGCAGAGGCAGGCTTTTTCACAAATGGCAGAGGCATTAAGAGATGCATTCTCTACTGAAATAAAAAAAAGGGGCCCATCTGTATTGGCATCCCACCGGCTTTTGAAGATGTATCCATCCACACAGGCATTCCCTTGATTTCTGAGCCCGAGTCTTCTGTTTTAATTTGCTGCGTTGTTTTAATGTGATTGGTTATGGCATATGGGTGTTTTATTGTTCTAATGGGATTGCTTTGTGCTGCATTTTAATTATGGATGTTTTTATTTCAATGTTTGTGTGGACTTGTAGAGAGCCAGTGTGGTGTAGTGGTTAAGAGCGGTAGTCTCGTTATCTGGGGAACCGGGTTCGCGTCTCTGCTCCTCCACATGCAGCTGCTGGGTGACCTTGGGCTAGTCACACTTCTGTGAAGTCTCTCAGCCCCACTCACCTCACAGAGTGTTTGTTGTGGGGGAGGAAGGGAAAGGAGAATGTTAGCCGCTTTGAGACTCCTGAAGGGGAGTGAAAGGCGGGATATCAAATCCAAACTCTTCTTCTTCTTCTTCTTCTTCTTCTTGTAAAATGCTTAGAAGCTATCTTTGGCCTTAAGCGGTACGTATATAAATTAATAAACCATCAGCATCCGGGGAACATGTGTCCAACTAGGCTGAGAGAAAGACTCCAGGCCACCCTGAAATGTCCTGGTGTAGCCAGGATCCTGCGACAACCAGTTGTAGCATCCCACTAACTCCCTGGCAGAACCATTACAGATTTAGATGTGACCTCAGAGGAGGACCCTAGTTACTTGCAGGGGTTTCATTGAGGATTCCTCCCAGTTATGTGAGTATAGGATTGCTCAGCTACAGTTTTTAGGTTTGTGGGAGAGGCAGCTTCAAACGGGATCTAATTCAATATATGAGAGTTTGTGTTTACGGCTTCCACCATTTTGAAGTTAAAGCAGGTGCCTTCTTTCTTACGAGAGTATTAGTAGCCACAGATTATCCTCCATGAATTTCTCTAACCATGATGGCTATGCTCCATATCCACTTTTAGAGACAGAAAGGAGAATCCTATTGTGTTCAAGTCCTGCTTGCTGGTATGTCAAGTGAATCTGGTTGGCCATGGTAGGATCCTGAACTAGATGGGCCATGGGCCTGATACACCAGAGCTATTACTTTCTTATGCAATAATATGCACTCTTCATTCTATTTGGTGCTTGAGTGAATTTGTAAGAGCTTTAATTCTCAAAAACAAAGTGTTTTAGAATGTTCCATAAATCCTTATTGTTTAATAAACGCAATGCCACACCATTTGAGTTGGAGAACAGTGTCCAAATTATATGAAAACAATATTACATTAAATATGTGTGGGCATTTACAGGAACCAAGGAAAGCTTCTTGACCATATAAGCCTAATTTTTAAATGACATTCCAGGATGCATCATTGCTGCTTTTGAGACAGATGATGTCATTTGGCTGTTGGGTTTGCAGCTTGCACAACATCCAAGGGAAGTACTATCTCACCAGGAGACGTGTCCTGTAATGTCTTCCTCCTTAGACTTCATTGTAGCGTTTGCCAAAAGAAAGTGTACTGCTGAGAAAAAGTGCTAGGTAGAAATAAATACAAATGTTCTCTTGTTAGATACCCTTATCTGGTGTATACAGTTGCACTGCTGAACTCAAGAAGCTACATACCTCCATGCAACACAGCAGACTTAAATTACATAGAAACCGGTCAAAAGAAGCTCAAGAAAGTCACCTATTGGATTTTTTTGGATTAGGGGTTTTTTAATGGAGATATGCAGAATATTTTTTAGCAGATAGTTATATCATGTGCACAGCATATAGGCTAGTAGGTTCTTGGGCCTGGGAAAACATTGCATTCCTTATACCTTTCCCATTATGCCATTGTATTTTAAGCACCTCATCACCAAGCAATGATGGCTTACATTCAAATACTTGATAGCCTGGAGATTTGACTCTATGGACCTTTCCACAAAGATGGAGTGGTGGTGAAGGACCCAGCGATGTTTTTCACATTAGCATGTCCCTTGAGAGGTCATTCAGACATCCTTCACCAAGCTAGTGCCTTGATTGCTAGGGGAATGTATTTCCCCAGCACCAGTCAGAGCCGTGCAATGGATGAATGGTTTTGCTTCATCAAGGAATGACAGGTGAATCTGCTGCAAGAAGAGCCATTATCAACAAGTAAGAGAGAAGAAGAATTTAAAAAAGGAACTGGCTTAGGAGCAACTGGGGAGAACTATAGTGAAGCCTACCAAAAGTTCTCCTTTCCCATACATATAGTGAATGAAGTGTTAGGTTATGAGATGTACACATAAGGAACAATCCCATGGTTCCTTGAGATCACTTGCAGCAATAATTCATTCTGAATACTGGATAGATGCTATAGGACTTGAAGCCTGCTAGGTCCTTCCTTCATGCAACACTGATTTCCCAGAGAACAGATAAGGCTGCTGCCTCTCACTGATCCCGGTGCTGACTATACTTCTAAGGGTGACTCTACACGGTATCTCTTGAGAGTCCCATGGACTGCAAGAAGATCAAACCTCTCCATTCTTAAGGAAATCAGCCCTGAGTGCTCACTGGAAGGACAGATCGTGAAGCTGAGACTCCAATACTTTGGCCACCTCATGAGAAGAGAAGACTCCCTGGAAAAGACCCTGATGTTGGGAAAGATGGAGGGCACAAGAAGAAGGGGACGACAGAGGATGAGATGTTTGGACAGTGTTCGTGAAGCTACCAGCATGAGTTTGACCAAACTGCGGGAGGCAGTGGAAGACAGAAGTGCCTGGCGTGCTCTGGTCCATGGGGTCACAAAGAGACGGACATGACTAAATGACTAAACAACAACAAACACAGTATCTCAGCAAAGGCATGTTCCCAAACCCATGCCTGACAGATCTTAAGCTGGTGTCAGCCCTGAAAAGGGGGCAGGATAGAGCCAGGACCAGAGATGGAGTTGGGGGGGGGCGGAAATAGGCTGGATCCTAAGCCCATTTAGATCCATCACATGGCCTGGCAACCCCAGCATGAGTTAAGCTGGCAAAAAGAGTGGTATAACCCAAACACCATTTTAATAGCTTGTTTTTCCCTCTGCCAGGCTTAGGCCAGCTCAACCAGAAGTATCCTTGCTCCTGAATGCAGTTTGGATACGATGTACTTTATGGCAGCTTAACTTCTACTGAGTTTGCTTTATGCCAGCTTCTTGCCTATAGGACTGCCGCCTTACCTGGGAGCAAGCCCTACGATGCTCAGTGGGATTTATTTCTCAATAAACAAGGTTAACATTGCATTGAAAAATGTGTGAGGCATAATGACTGACAACATGGTCTCCTTGCTAACCTCCAATAGGTGTGTGTATGTGACAATACCATCTCCTTGTTAATCTCAATTAGGGGTGGGCGGGTGATGTATAACTCATAGAGGTGTAAAGTATACAAAGCTGCAGATGTGTGCAGGATAATTGCAAATGCCAGAATCTTTTAATTATATCATGTTGAGGCCAATGGAGTTGCAATTACCTCTCCCGTAAAATATGTATGTGTAATAATGGTTCAGTGTTCGGAATCAAAATGAAATGGCCACAATTAAACCACAGTCTTTCTGGAAACCATATAATATCTGGGTGTCCAATAAGCTCCAGACCACCCAACCTTCCACTGACTGTGGCTTCTCCAAGTTAAACCCCACCAGTTTCCAATAGTATAGAGCACTGGATATTTTAAGGCTCTTGTGAACAGGGCATAGCATAATATATTTTACATTAAAAGTAAAATATTACTTTAAGCATGAAAATAAAATTTAAAAAATTAAATCCTGATTTTGCCCATGTGTGCAGCAGATGAATTAAGGGTTTTGTAATAACAATTATTTGGTTAAAAAGTAGCCATTTATCTTCTATTTCACTTCTTACTTACAAGACCCAGTATGTAAACAAAAGAGAGCTGGCTAAGCAGATCCAATTTTTCTTAGATTACTTTTTTCCCCTAAGCCACAGCTTTTCCTCAACTCAAAATAATCTCACACAAGGTATCCAGCTTGGTTGAAATATATAAACATCCTTTCATTTCTTGCTTCTGTAGAGTAACTATTGCAAGCCTATTAGATAACAAGAGATACCCAACCAAAGTGAGTATGCCAGCAGCAATGGCAGTCTCTCACATCGGAAAATTTGATTACTGTAACGTGCTTGGGGGGGGGGGGGGATGTCCTTGTATCTGGTCCAGAAGATGCAGCTAGATCAGAATGCAGCTGAGAAAGCTGAAATTGTTACCAGTTTTCTACCAGACCAGGTTCAAGGTTCTTGCATGAATTCACAAAGCCCTAAATGGCTTAGGCCCAGTGAAAGACCATTTGATGCCTTATGCTCTGCCTTGATCACTGAGCACTGTTTGTGGTTCCCAATGTCCCTGAGCTTCTGTTGGACTGATGCTTTAGTGTGGCAGGCCCTCCCTTGTGGAACTCCCTGCTGGTAGAGGTTCAGCAGGAATCACACCTGCCTTCTTTAAGACGTCTCCTAAAAACTGTGCTATTCAGACATGCCTTTCTGAAAACACATATTCAACTAACCTGTCCCGTCCACTCAAAAGTTTCCACCTGCACAATGGGACCTCTTCCACCATCCTTCCAACATCTGCTTTGGAGGTTTGGGGGCACATTTAGGAGGGGGAGGTGGGAAGCATTCTGTGGCGCAAGCAGAAATGCTTGTGCCGATGGAATGTTCACAGCGCTAGGCTGGATTCCACACATAAAAAGCACTCAAGCAAGCAAATTCCCCTCAAATAGCCCTGAAATTTGGGAAATCTCCCCGGTGACCTTGTTTGCCAGTCCTGCTCGTGGATCTCAGCAAGATGTCTGCAAATGTTCTGCTCCGATGCAACATGCATTCCCCCCATGTATTCCTCCGTGGGACTCCTTCCAGAACACACGCACAGAGGGAAACCATTACTCTGGAACCAGCCCTGAATACGTTTCTGTTGCTTTCCAGCTGCCATTAATGGAGGAGAAAGAACAGGACAATCTGTACAAAAATATTAAGGTTGGTTATATAGATATATTTTCCCCCAGTCTTAGAAATATTTCAAATATTGAATTGGCAGGCGTTATGTGTGAATAGAAGACTAATGGGATTGTAATGTTATAGATACCAAGTAAGTGAAATCTGATCAGCTGTGATATGTATCACCATATATATCTTTCAAGACCTACTTTGGTCCTCATCATTGAAAAGCTGGAGTTGTGACCTTTTCCTGTTGCTTTTCATTGTTTTCTCCTTCGGCAGGTCAGCTTTGAGCAACTGAGCTGTCCCCATAAAGCAGCCTTCATTGAAGTGGTGCCCTATGTATGTTTTGGACTGTCATTCCGGCTGGGGCTGATGGGAATTGTCATCCAACAAACATATGAGGGGCACCAGGTTGCTGGAAGCTGCCTTATCTTCAGCTATGCCTCCCTAACGCACACTGCCATTGGCAACACATGCCTGTGACCTTGATAAAAGAGCTGTTCAGGCAGACCCTTAGGCCCTGGTGAACTCCTCCTGCAGGATCAGGCCTTAATTACTGCAAATCCCTTCCAGCAGTCCCCAAAGATAAACTGGATTTTTCCACTCTAAAACAGCTGTCAGTTGTGTGTGCCAAGCTCCTAGCCACTATAGGATTTAGAAAGTAATACTCAAGATACCTATCTATCTGGTAGAATATCAGCATTCTTACTTTGTCAACAGGTCTGCTAGCATTGGTCCAATAAATTTTGCTGCCTGGGCTAAAAGACGAGAGATCATGCCCTTGTTTCATGTACTGGACCGGGAATAGATCATTATTTTAACATTGGTGGTGGGGCAGTACCCTCTACTGCAGCGCTCATCAACCATGGGTCCCAATACATTGTTAGACTACAATGCCCATCATCACCTGCCAGTTTAGCCAGTAGTCAGGGATGATGGGCGTTGTAGTCCAACAACATCTGGGGAGCCAAGATTGAAGAACATTGCTCTACTGCACCTGAGAGTAGGAGACTATCTTAGGGGGTACTGCCCAGGCTCCAGCAGTAACCACTTGTTGCATTCCCTAACATCTCCCACCTGATGCACCTGCCTCACTCTGTTATATAACAGTGGCAGGGTCTAAGAAGAGGCAAACATTGTTTCATTACCTTTTCACTGTAAAAGGTAAAGTAAAGGACCCCTGGACGGTTAGGTCCAGACTATGGGGTTGCGGTGCTCATCTCGCTTTCAGCCAGCGTTTGTCCACAGGCAGCTTTCCAGATCATGTGGCCAGCATGACTAAACCGCTTCTAGTGCAACGGAACACCATGACGGTGAGGAGATTTCACCCCTCCCATATCCAAGAATCTCCTGAGGAGTCTGCTGATTCTCCAGAGAGGAGGAGGCATGTTCTGCTCTCTATTTATTCTGCTCCAGCACCACATCAAAGAGTCAGTCAGTGTCGGAGAGAGAGAGAGACTGAGTGTTAGAGATCATGTGTAGAGATAAGGTTGCTGCTAAGAGCAGCTGCAGACAGTGCAGTGCAGCATTCATTTATGCTTAGACCTATTTAAGCTCTGTATATAGTTGTATTATAGTTGTAGTTATAGAATAAAGAAGATATTCTACAGAGCTGCTCACTCTGCTGTACTCTGCTGTGCGACGACTGTCTTCTTGTGGAAGTGAATCCGGTGCTCACAACTCTAAGCTGTGAGTCCACAACACTTTGACCTGTTCCTGTGCAGAAGGTGGTCTCTGGAAGTGCTACCCAGCTCGCCTAGCCCAGTCGGGGCTGAAGTGGATGAGTCCAGTTAGTGGCACTGGCTCAAGGGCGATGCTGACAGACGGAAGCCAGAGTGCGTGGAAACACTGTTTACCTTCCCACCACAGCAGTATCTATTTATCTACTTGCACTGGCGTGCTTTTGAACTGCTTCTGATTGGCAAGCCCAAGAGGCTCAGTGGTTTAGACCACAGTGCCACCCGCACCCCCCCCCTTTCACTTTACCTTTACATTTTCACTGTAACCATGGGCTCTGTATGATTCTGGGCAGTCGTAGCCATTGATAAAGGGTGCCAGTGGCTCTGGGGTGGCCACATTACCAAAAAAGAGGGCAAAATGAGATGCAGATTTGCATGTGCTAATTTATATGAATAGGTGCAATTTTGAAATGATTACTATAATTTAAACAGCGTGGAAGACTATGAGCAGATGATGTGTAACTCTAAAATTTCTTTGTAGCATGTGTCAAGTACGACTGTGGCTTCACTCATTGGCTAAATGCACAGAAAAGTGGTAGGAGGCTATCTGTGGAGGTGAGGGCTATCAATGGCTACAAGGGCTAGTCTCTGCCTCCACTGTCAGAGGCAGTAATGCTTCTGAATACCATTTGCTGGAGGCAAATGGAGGAAAGGGAGTGTGTCGTTGTGTTTGGGTCCTGCTTGTGGGTTTCCTATAGGCATCTGGTTGGCCACAGTGAGAACAGATTGCTGGACTAGTTGGAGTCACTCCATCTCCTGGGTCCAGAGCCAGAGCCAAGGGCCTTCTGACAGTTCCCCCACTGCGAGAAGTAAGGTTACAGGGAACCAGGCAGAGGGCCTTCTTGGTTGTGGCACCTGCCCTGTGGAACGCCCTCCCATCAGATGTCAAGGAAATAAATAACTATATGACTTTTAGAAGACATCTGAAAGCAGCCCTTGTTTAGGGAAGTTTTTAATGTTTGATGTTTTATTGTGTTATAAATTCTGGGAGCCACCTAGAGTGGCTGGGGAAACCTAGCCAGATGGGCAGAGTATAAATAACTGTGGTTGTTGTTGTTGCCTTTGCTTTTTATACATTTATATAAAATACTAAAATTTAAACAAAAACAAAAAACAACCTAATATTTGTTTTGATGCAATTTTGCCTAAAGCCCACACTTTTGCAAAGCAATCTCCTCTGCAAAGAATCCATCTTTGCATGTTATTTTCACTACGTATTCATGCAGAAGCGTTACTCTCTTAGGTGCATTTTTGTACACACCACTTGGCCAGAGAGCTGCATTGCCAAATTCAGATAAATGCAAATTTTGAGGGGTGTTGTCGTTGTTTTGCTTCTCATAAAGTGTGAATTCGGTAGATTTGCCTTTAAGTGTGAACTGAATAAAAATTCCACCTCCATCAGTGGTTATAGCTCTTCCCTTTTTGTCATCAGTTCAACTCTGGTACCAGGAATGAGCAAAGGTGGTCATGGGCAATAGATCGCCAGGGGAAAGGGAGGAAGAGTTCAGCACACATCACCCTCATTCCCCCCCCCCTTATAAATCTGAGAGGTCTTTGGTACACAGACCCTATCACACACAGATAGCCAATGTAAAACTTTCCAGCCTAGAAATGTCTCTTCTTAAAGAACAAGATCACGATTCCCATCTTGGCACACTTAAAGCTGCTTTTGAGCTTTGCACAAGAGCACATCTATGTCACTGCAAATGACTCACATAGAAACATATTGTACTATGTCCTCCTAATGCTGGCAAGGACCCACCAAGGAGCGGGGTGGGGGTGGGGGCAACCCAGGCCTGACTGTTCCAAGCAAGTGGTTTTCTTGCAAATATTTGTCCGTCTACCAGGTGCCACGACAGCATGGGCAAACGGTTTGAAATAAAAGCTCAGGTCAATGGTGGGATTTTAAGTCTTCGTCACACTGAAAACTGCTAGCTCAGTAAACACAAGCCAGTGAGTTTGTGCAGAGATTGTCAGGTGTGACGCTGCAGAAATTCCGGTTTCCTAACACAACATTTTTATTTTTATTTTTTAAAAGATACAACTTATAAATCATCCTGCTCGTGTGATTTTGTAAGAATGACATTGATTAAAATATTTCGTTATTACTACAAGTGAATAGTAAGAGAACCCATACAAGTAACACTGACACAAAACCCCACACATACACTAAGTAGAAGAATAGAAGCATAACCACCCCACACACCACTCCCCACTCCCTCTCTTCCCCCTTCCTAATTCTTTAAACCAATTCATGAACCAAGAATCTGTACACTGACCACTAACAATGAAACTTATGTTGTAGATATTTTCCACATTTATTATGCTATTTTTGTGATATACAAATGAGATGGGGGGGGGGAATTGTGATTAAGGATGGAATTTTCTGGAAATCCTGATGTTGAGCTTATCCACATAGGTCTGTCCCCCCATTTCCTTCTTGCTCCTTAATCTCAATGGGCAGAGCATCCCTCCCCAGTGCCACTAAAAATGCAAACAATTCCCAACTATTACAGTACAGTGGTACCTCGGGTTACATACGCTTCAGGTTACATACGCTTATACGCTTCAGGTTACAGACTCCGCTAACCCAGAAATATTATCTCAGGTTAAGTACTTTGCTTCAGGATGAGAACAGAAATCGTGCTCTGGCGGTGTGGCAGCAGCAGGAGGCCCCATTAGCTAAAGTGGTGCTTCAGGTTAAGAACAGTTTCAGGTTAAGAATGGACCTCCAGAACGAATTAAGTTCTTAACCCGAGGTACCACTGTATATCCATTTCTCTCTGCATATACCAGATACTAGAACATAGTGTTATCCAGCGCAGCTGCATGTTGACAGATTCAGGGCAGGCAATAAAGCACTTGTTCACACGGCATGTAAAGAACATGCTTCTACAAGATTCTCATCTGCATTTTTTGCCTGACCCATATTTTGATCATTGTCAGAGCTGCTTAAAGATCCTAGCTCACAGAGGATCACGCTAGCCAGCGATCATTAAGTAAAAGTCTTTATTGAGTTACAGTTTCCATTCTCAAGCTGCTGCGTGCAACTCTACATCTAGTGGCTAGATCGGCGAAGCTCCGTCTGAGTCTCCGCCCCTTGTGCACCAACTTAATATCCTAGCCCGGCTCCACCTTTTCCGCCTGACTGTCCTCCTCTGGGTCCCTCTACCCCCCGGGGTCTCTTCCTTCCTGGATTCTTCTGACGCCGACCCCCCGGACCCTCCTGTCTCCTTGCGCCGGGCTTTAGGACCTGGCTCTCTTTCAGGGCTGCCCACTGCGTCACTTTCCTGTGCATTTGAACTTGGCGCGCGCGCCCAACTTTCCACTTTCCGTTTGACCGTTTCCTCGCTCCCCGATGGAGGTGTGGCCACTCCTGACTCATGCCCTCCCTCCTGTGGTGAGCTGCCAGCACTTGCCCCCTGGCTCCCTTCCTCTTCCCTGCTCTCTGGCGGTGACGCTGGTCCCGATTTCCAACTGCTCTCCTCTGAGTCCCCTCTGGCTCTATCTTCCTGGGGTGCCCCCCTAGACTCCCCCCTTGCCCTGGCCACTGGTGCTCCTTTCTGTGAATCCTCTGATTCACTGGAAAGACTAGGAGATCTCGGGTCGTCGTCATCACTCATCTTTTCTTCTGCCTCCTCCCCTTCGCTCTCTGTTTCCTCCCTTGCCCTTGCCTCTGCTCCTGAACCCCTGACAATCATGTTGTGTACTGATTAATTCCTCCAAGTCTGCAAGCCTTTCTCCTTGTTCTGTGGCTATGCCTTGGGAAAATCCAATATAACCCACTGAATTGGATCATAATCAGATACTGTATGTGGAACATCCAAAGAGAGGTTTTGCTTAACAAAGTTTTAATTTGTCGGGTAAGAAAAGATACCCAGCCAGATGGGCAGGGTATTATTATTATTATTATTATTATTATTATTATTATTATTATTATTATTATTATTATTATATTGTAAGGCAAAGCCACAGAACAATGAAGAAAAGCTCTTGGACCCGGTGAAATTAACTGGTATTCAAAATGGTAAATATATGGGTCAAGCAAAAGCGGATGAGCTGAAGATGGCTTTAAAAATATAATACTAATAATACTAATACTAATTTATACCCCCACCCAATAACCCCCCCCCCCCCACATTTTTAAAGGGCATTGGATGCCAATCAGCCAAAGGCCTGGTCAAAGAGGAACACTTTTGCCTGGTTCCTAAAGGTGTATAAGGAAGGCACCAGGTGAACTTCCCTGGTGACAGCATTCCGAAAACAGACAGCCATTGTAGAACAGGCCTCTTCTCACATTGCCACCCTCTGGACCTCTCAAGGAAGAGGCACACGGAGAAGGGCCTCAAAATATGATCTCAGGGTCCGGATAGGTCCATATGCAAAGAGGCGGTCCTTGAAAATTCATGGAAGATCCTGCTATCAATAGCCACTAGCCACAAAGGCCGTTTTCTTCCTCTACTCTCAGAGGCCTCTGGCCTGATCCAGCAGAGCTCTTATGTTCTTATTGTGTTCTGGATCTGATTTGGAGGTAAAGGAAGTGGGGATTGTTAAAGATGCCCCCTTGCCATATGATGTGGTAGCTTGCGGTGTACTGTTATATAAGCATGATGTGAGACAGATGGGTGTTTTCTTTTATTATTATTATTTAAAGAAGACATACTGAATTTTCCATTTCGCCACAGCCTCCTTCCCCGCTAGAAATCAACTGCTGAATCTTGTCAAATGTTGCCATTTAGTACATGAGTCACTTTGAGAGCTCTATTTGTTGCTATGGAAAGCCTCTCGACTTCTAAAGAAGCAGATGTTTCAAGTTAGCGGCAAGAGAGCTAAACAAGTGCATGCAAAGGCACAGCACAAATAACGTGTTTCATTACAGTTATTTATAGCTGTCCGCAACTATCATAGTTTTCTAGCCGAAAATTATTAAAAGCAATTACAATTACTTGAGTATACAGCGAAGGATGATTCATGCGGCGTAGCGTAAGCCATGTAACAAGTAGCAGCTTCCACATCCTCCTTTTTCGGAGGCTTTCTGGATTAATCTGGTGTTCTTTTCTCAATGGCTGTGGAAGTGATTTGACAAGGCATGCTGCTTTGCAAGACTCTGGCCATTTTGAACAGGACTTTGGCATCCCATTTGGCAACTGCCGGCCATCTTCAGTGGGACTTTGGCACACTGCCATACAGCCTCTGGCTGTTTTCAATGGGACTTCAGCAGGCAACAGGCCACCTCGGTGTCAGGGCCAGATTTAGGTTTGATGAGGCCCTAAGCTACTGAAGGTAATTGGGCCCTTTATATGTCCAGCTGTCCTTTGTCAACAACAAAGTGTTGCTGTGTTTTGTGTAGAATATATGCTGTTGTTGTTTAGTCGTTTAGTCGTGTCCAACTCTTTGTGACCCTTATGGACCAGAGCACACCAGGCACTCCTGTCTACCACTGCCTCCCGCAGTTTGGTCAAACTGATGCTGGTAGCTTCAAGAACACTGTCCAACCATCTCGTCCTCTGTCTTCCCCTTCTCCTTGTGCCCTCAATCTTTCCCAACATCAGGGTCTTTTCCAGGGAGTCTTCTCTTCTCATGACGTGGCCGAAGTATTGGAGCCTCAGCTTCACGATCTGTCCTTCTAGTGAGCACTTAGGGCTGATTTCCTTAAGAATGGATACATTTGATCTTCTTGCAGTCCATGGGACTCTCAAGAATCTCCTCCAGCACCACAATTCAAAAGCATCAATATGCTATATGGTCATTTATGGACCTAATGGTATCTGAAACCATTTGCACATATTGCCATGCAACCAGTCCGTGCAGAATGTAGGTACCCTATACAGTATATAGAAATGAGCAAACCAGTGATATTTTAGGGAGCAGGCTAGCAGGCGGGACCCATTACTTACATCATAGGAGCCATCACAACACAAAACACTGTTCCTGTATGTAGGTTTTATTTTATTTGTTTTTTATCTTATATTTTGGAAATGTACATCCAGTGTTTTTTCTTTAATTTTTTTGGGGGCCCCCAAGAGAGTGGGGCCCTAAGCTATAGCTTGTTTAGCTTATACGTAAATCCAGATGTTGTAAAATAAGTCTCCTGACAGCAAATCTATTAAAATAAAAATAGCAAGAATAACAATAACAATAATAATTTATTTATATTCTTTTTTGGCCATCACTCACAGCCGAGTAAGATCGTTTTTCATGAACACGGTTTTAACAGTGAGCCCATAAGTGACTGTGAAGGCCAATTCTGGATCCACACGTCCTCCCACAGTGGGAACATAGGTTTTCTGGCAGGAGTTGATCACCGTGAGGGTTTGCCAAATGTGCCTTCCTCTTAGCACATTTCTCACTTTCGTCCTGACTTTGAGCATCTTCAAAGTCCATGACACCTTTGGTAAAGGCTGTTCTCCAACTGGAGCGCTCGCAGTCCAGTGTTTCCCAGTTATCAGTGTTTCCACTACATTTTTTTAGATTTGCCTTGAGAGAGTCTTTAAACCTCTTTTGTTGACCACCAGCATTACGCTTTCCATTTTTATGTTTGGAATAGAGTAGTTGCTTAGGAAGACGATAATCAGGCATCCAAACAACATGACCAGTCCAATGAAGCTGATGTTGAAGGATCGTTGCTTTGACACTGGTGATCTCTGCTTCTTTCAGTACACTGGTGATCTCTGCTTCTTCCAGTACACTGCCATTAGTTCACCTGTCTTCCCAAGTGATGTGTAAAAATTTTTGGAGACACCGTTTATATGCCACCCATCTGACTGGGTTGTCCCAGCCACTCTGGGCAGCTTCCGACAATTTATAAAACCGCAGTAAAACATCAAACATGAAAAGCTTCCCTATACAGGGATGTCTTCTAAAAGTCACATAGTTGTTTATCCCCTTGACATCTGATGGGAGGGTGTTCCGCAGGATGGGCTCAACTACCAAGAAGTAGTTGCCTGGTTGCTGGGAACTTGCTTCAGAGCTGGACCTCAGTGTCGAAGCTGAAAGATGGGGTTGGAGACGCTACTTCAGTTACACCTGGCTGGAGCCATTTAGGGCTTCAAAGGATAGCACCAACACTTTGAATTGCGCTCAGAAATGTGCTGATGCAAGTTATCCAAGTTCCAATGGGAGCCACTGCGGGTGATGGAAACTCTGGATCGAATGCCAAAGAATCAGAAATAACATCTGAAATACCATTTGAATCTGGATGTCATTTCTCTGGGTATTGGATCTTTAGCAGAAATCTTCAGAGGGTGGGAAATATTTGCTTATTTCCCTACCATATAGAAGACTCATCTTGAGAAAGTGGGCTCATTCCAGGGTCTTTTATATCTCTCCAAATATTTTCCCTACACTAGAAAGGTTGGATAGACCTGGAATCATAGCTAAAAATTTATGACCTGTTCCAAAACTTAATACTGCTTGGGTTCACGTTTATATCTGAAATAAGTGTTCCACTTACATTGTGGCCCTTTCTTTTTCTTTCTTTCTTTTTTAAAATAACTAATATATGCATAAGCGCTCTGATTTAATAAAAAATCCCTGGGGTTGCATTTTTAGGTTCTTAAGTGTTTTATAATTAGGAATATTTACTAATTGTTCCAATGCTGGGGATACGATCTGGAAGAAATATCTATTTTGACATTGTGGTGTTATATGGGAAACACCCATTCACTTCTATGGGCTTTGGCTCAAATTCTAGTTATTTCCTGAGGTCGCTCTACTCTTTCCAGTTACTCTGGTTATGTGGCTAATTCTCACTTCTATTTATTCTGGGAGATTCCTTTTTTCCGGTTTGGACTAGAGCGAATAACCCTAAATTCCACTGTGGGTGCCAAACACTGTTTTCCATTACTGGAAAAATAAAGGTCTGGCTTTTATTTGGGACTTGATAGGTCTCTCAGTTTCCACTCCTCCTTGAAGGACTGAGCACAGCCTTAGCTGCATAACTTGCTCTTTCTTCTTCTTCTTCTTCTTCTTCTTCATCTTCTTCTTCTTCTTCGTCTTCTTCTTCTTCGTCTTCTTCTTCTGGGGGTGGGAGTGAATGAGGGGCTGGTGGAAGCTTTCAGCGCTCACAGGTGGGATCTCAGAACTGAATCCTACTTTATGTTACAAACATGTTTTCCTTGTATCCATTGGTCATTTGTCTCATGACCTAAAGTTGCTCTGGAACAGCCCCAAGACTGGCACCACCACCCTTTCAAGCGGAGGCTCTTATTCCAGTTTGCACTGGATTTGAAATTGTCTTAATTCATCATTTTCATTGATGATGATTATGATGATTAATCACTTCAAGATTTCACAAATTAAATGAATAATAAAATATTATTAGCATTACTAAACCGTTAGTAATGGAAACCCAGCCAGATGGGTGGGGTATAAATAATAAATTGTTGTTGTTGTTGTTGTTGTTGTTGGAAAACGTCCTTTTTTGCTATGAAGATCTCAAGGTGCAACAAATCAATACGGAGAATCAGCTTTCTGCACTGCTCTAGCCATGACATTCTACACCAACCTGGAATTTTCCTTATGGGTCAAGCTTTGCTTTTTGCATACCTGCTGAGGAATCTTCAGGTTTTCAGTTTCCATTGGTTAGCAAAAGGAAATTCCTAGCTGCTATGAATACAGTGATCCATTTCAAAGCATATGAATACTAGGACCTGCAAGTGGATCTGAGTTCCAGTGCTCATAGAGTGGTGCTCGTGTGATCTAACCATAGACATAATTATCTCAAGTACTTTGACTGTTTTCAAAGGACTAAAAAAATATGCCAGATGCTTGCAGCTGGGGGAAACCCTGCATCTGCATCATTTAGCCTTAAAGAGCACTTGTAGCAATTGCTAAATTGCTAAATCCTTACATCTTGCTTCTTTTGTACATTCGAATGTGTTTCAGCTTTGTTTTTATAACAGAAAGCTCAGTTGGTACTTATCTCTTCCTCTGGAGTCCTTCTTTAAAAAGTCTAGACATTTGTCAGTATTTCCATGAAGGAAAGACACTATCATCCCTTTTACCCCAATGAATTCTGGGCAGGGCCTTTGCTGTGAAATACTCATTTTATTAGTTGGCTTTCATTATTTAAAAAACAACTTCTTTTCATGGGGATTGTACAGAATGCCATGGAGATTTTTCTCCTACTTGGAAATTGGATCATTTGGTTATGAAGAGCTCAGCTGTGGGTCTAGTTTTGAGTCAGTAAAAAAAAAAAAGCACCACCCTTATTTTTGTCAAGTTTGTGAGCATTTAACCAGCATTTCCACCTCCTCTTGTGCTGCGTATTATGGAGCGGGAGTCACCAGCACGGTGCCCATGTGTCTATGCCCATACACCTGCAAAAGCCTTCCCTGGTACCCACAGGGTCCTCTCTCCTCCCTCTGCAAGTTAGACTCAAAAGAAGCATTCTATGGTAGCTAATGGAACTGGTTGCAGGGTCTGTGTGTGGTGTGTAATTCAGCCCCTCTGGTCATGGTTATGGTTGACCATGGTTGCATATGTGTCATGGTCTGGTTCACGGGCGATCAAAATCCCGGCTGGGGACGTCGGGACCGGGGGAAAGATGGCAGGGTAGGAGCAGGAACGGAAATCCAGAAGCCAGGAGTTAGGAAGCCGAGGGTCCGAGAGCTGGGAGTCAAGAAGCCAAGGGTCCGAGGGTCAGGAAGAAAGAAGTCACGAAGTCAAGGGTCTGAGGATCAAGAAGCAAGGAGTCACAAAGTCAGGGGTCAGAGGATCAAGAAGCAATGAGTCAAGGAGCTAAACGCAGCAAGGCAGGGAACATGTTGCTGTGGCAAAGAGCCGAAGGGAAATGCTGACCTTATATCCCTTCCCGGCTCTTGCCACCGGGTGCTGTGAGTTACTAAGCGGCCTCAGCTATGCGGCTGCGCCTTGCTTCTTCAGAACAAGGAAGGCCCAAGTCCTGCAAAGTCCTACTGGTCACAGGGCTTGGCTCCTGCATGCACTCCTGACAGTATGTGCCTATGGGTCCCCGGAAGTTGGTAATTCCTGTTATGAAGGCAGACTGGCATGTGGCAGTGGCTCAGTGGGGACTACTTTAGGAGTGTATGAGGCTCTTCCTAACAACCGCAAGCTGACCAAATTGCCTCTGCATCGCAGTTCATAGAATCATAGAACTGTAGACTTAGAGGAGACTCTCAAGGATCATCTAGTCCAAACCTCTCTAATGCAGAAATCTCAGCTGGATAAGACATGGCAAATTGCCATCCAACTTCTGCTTAAAAATCTCCAAGGAAGGAGAGTCTTCCACCATCTGAGGGAGTCCATTCCACTGCCAGACAGTGCTTAGCCTCAGAAAGTTGTTTGTAATGCTTAGTCGGAATCTCCTTTCTTATAACTCGAATCCATTGGTTCGTCCTATCCTCTGTAGATGCAGAGAACAAGCGTGCACCTCCTTCCATGTGGCAGTCCTTCAGATATTTGAAGATGACTATCATAAGACCTCTCTGTCTTGTCTTCTCCAGGCTAAACATACCCAACATCCATCAACCATTATTGTTATATAGTTATTTGTACTATGTTTCCAAGCACAATTCAAAGTGTTGGTGCTGACCTTTAAAGCCCTAAACGGCCTTGGTCCAGTAAACCTGAAGGAGCGTCTCCACCCCCATTGTTCTGCCTGGACACTGAGGTTCCTTCTGGCGGTTCCCTCACTGCGAGAAGCCAAGTTACAGGGAACCAGGTAGAGGGCATTCTCAGTAGTAGCACCCGCCCTGTGGAACGCCCTCCCACCAGATGTCAAAGAGAAGAACAACTACCAGACTTTTAGAAGACATCTGAAGGCAGCCCTGTTTAGGGAAGCTTTTAATGTTCAGTAGACCACTGTATTTTAATACTTTGTTGGAAGCCGTCCAGAGTGGCTAGGGAAACCCAGCCAGATGAGCAGGGTATAAATAAAATAATAATAATAATAATAATAATAATAATAATAATAATAATAATAATAATTAACGGCATTTCTGCAGCTTATTTATTAGCATCTTTTCTGTGTCATGTACTTAGTACCCAAAGGTTCATTTACAAAAGATTCCAAGGGCTTTATCCGAAGGCTGAAATCAACTTGTGAAAACAAGAGGAAGAGGAGGAGTTTGGATTTGATATCCCGCTTTATCACTACCCGAAGGAGTCTCAAAGCAGCTAACATTCTCCTTTCCCTTCCTCCCCCACAACAAACACTCTTTGAGGTAAGTGGGGCTGAGAGACTTCAGAGACGTGTGACTAGCCCAAGGTCACCGAGCAGCTGCATGTGGAGGAGCGGAGACACGAACCCGGTTCCCCAGATTACGAGTCTACCGCTCTTAACCACTACACCACACTGGCTCTCAGTGTGGTGAGGGATTTCAACATGTTTCATCCAAAGCTCCCTGCTGGTTACTGTGTGATTCTCATGTCACTGTGTTCCTTAATAGAATCACATGGTATAACTACCAGAGATTATGCAAAACTACCATTGGAGCCTTACCCATTCTGAATGTTTGGAAATACACAGCTCCCATCAACCCCAGCCAGATTGACTCTTGACAAAGGATCATGAGTCCCCAAAACTCAGAGGGCACAAGGTTGGTGAAGGGTGTTATTGTCCCTACATTCAACTATCACAGTTAGAAAGAGATTTGGACCAAAAACAACTCACCTTCAAAGGAGCTAGCGTCTCTCTCTGTCCTCTGATCCACCCCTTCATTGTTCAAATAAGTGAGGTGTTATAAGAAGCTCACAGGTTATTATCCCCGGTTCTGTAAATGGAGTAGACAAGCCATAATCTGTAGCATCTGCTGGAAGAAACCAACATTCCACAGCACACTAAATAAGTCTGCTTTTGAAGGATGGGTGTCTGAGCCAATTCTACTTGCTCCAAAACTATTTCAAAAATGAAGCGTGAGCTCACATTAAAGTATTTGCATTATAAGTTGCTGTCTACAGGTAAAATTCAATCTCCACCTGGTTAGAACTGAAGGCAGCCAGTTCCTGGGAATCAGATGGAGGAAGAGTGTTGTTGCACTCAAGTTCTTTTTGCAGGCTTCTTAAGGGCAACTGATTGGCCACTGTGAGAACAGGAGGTGGGACTAGCTGAGCCTTTGGCCTGATCCAGCAGAGCTCTGCTTACGTTCATATAGTTGTGGACAAAGGGCAAATATTGACTAAGCAGGTTCAAATGATGTAAAAGACTGGACTTTAAAATTTTATTTTAAACTCAACAACTGTGTTTCCAACTGTTAGGGATTTATCCCATTTGTTGGTGGGCTCCATGCCTTTGTTATTATTGCATATTAACTGTACACAGAACTCCACAAAGTTCCTTGGCAAGTTGTCGAGCCTCTTCCATTAGCTCAGTCCTGAAAGCATTATTTGCCCATTACTGTCTGTAATACATTGGACTTTGTACGATTTGGGAAACAGGAACAGAAATATTCTGTGCATTACCTGCATTCACAACATATAAACAAGGTGAGGAGCGTTTCTGTCCCAAAAGAAACCTGTAGGAATTCTAGGCTCTGTAGTGAACTATTTGCAAGTGGTAGTTCTGTGTGAATTATGGATTATGGTCTGGAGGAGACTCTTGAATTATGACTCTTGGATCTTCACGAAGCTGGTAATTAGCAGACGGGGGAGGCCAACTACTCCTTCGGAAGGACGCCGAGCTTTTTATCTATAAAAAAAAAAGGGGGAAGGAATTGAAGCTGCTATAACCCCAAGAAACACAAGGCAAGTTCAACCCGATAATTATTACAAGGGACTTTTGTTTTCTTTTTTCTGCTTCGTTATACTGCCTAGCTACTTTATTGGTTACGTCGTGAGGCTGTTGAATGAGGGAGAAAGACCTAGTTGAACTTTAAACGAAACAAGGCACAGTATGGAAGCTTAAGACCAGTAATATTTTCTAACATTTTAAATGACTGATACCTCACAAGTCCCGATGTAAATTGCTGGAGAACTAAACAGGTTGGAGAGGTTGGAGAGGTTCAGGAGGCAACTTCCATAAACTTCCATAAATCGGCACCTCTGCTACTGTTTACTCCAGCTTAGAACAAAAGATAAGCCGCCGGTAAGCAAGCACCCCCTACTATACATCCACATATACCCATATACCCACTATGGTCCTCACCAGGAAAAATTACAAGGACCAAGGAATTCTGCCTAATTCACCACAGAGGCCGATGGAACGACGAAGGAGACAAAGTAAAATTACCAGCTACTTTCCCCAAAAAGACTCGAGCAAGAGAACTCAGAATGAGAGTATCCTAGATGTAGCTATGCCTTTGCCACTCACAGTGTTGGATTGGTCAACACAGTTAAAGGACTTGCAAACAAACAACAAGAGGACAAACCATCCAACAAATCTGGCTCAAGAACTTGCCATAGCAGAGAATGCTACAAAGGCTAACACAGCCAACACATCCGATGCCAATCCTCATTTGTCACCGCTGGAACTTGGAGGTAATCTTTCAACCCACTGGGTGAAAGCCAATGACTGTGGAACAGAAATGTGGGGTGATCATCTTCAGGAGCAGATATACCAGATCTCTAAGGATCTCCTTAACGTTAAAAAATTTCTAGCGATAACAAACGGGCTGCTCCTGACCCTAGTGGATAACTTCAAACAACATGTGAGCGCTTCAGACCAGAATACAAATCCCCTAGCCAGCCCGGATCCACCACTCCCCAGCAAACCCCGGAGGAAAAAAGCTGAGCCTAAGATGAAGAAAAGCAAAAACATGAAAAACCTAAGGCGGCTTAAGACAACTCACCGTACCTGTAAAAAATATTGGCAGAAGCTCTTTAACCTTCTTCCATCCCTTTCTACAAGTGGAAAAAACAAATCCAAGTCGAGTGCCATCAAAGAGACACGTAAAGTAGATACACCCATAAAAGAATCTAAATCAAGTTCTGAAGAATCAACACCGAGCTGGGACAAAGGAACTGATCCATCTGCAGTCATATCGCCCCAGAGTCCTCTCATGGCCAGCACAGAATCAGTAGACAGAGGTGAGCAGGCGACCCAAACTATTGAGGGGAACCACTCCTCCCAAGTTCGACAGATGTTGTGTCCCAAAAGAGAATGGAGTTTAGTCCTAATCCCACAAAAGCTTGTCTTTGCTAATTACCCTAAACCGCCTAGATTTTATGCAGGGTTGGACCGTATAGACCACTTTTTGTCCATTATAAGTGGCATTTTACCGGGGGTAGTAAAAGCAACTGACATAGCCGCTATAGAGTATCTACATCAAGATGATTGCTCGGTACGAGCATTGATTACTTTTTTAGATCATAATCTGGCCAGTTTCATTTTTAGAGCTAAAAACCTATTCAAAAAAGAAAGAATAGTTCTGTTAAGAATATTTGAAAATAGAGCACCTGCAACCTCTCTGATAGGGCCCAAGAGCATAGGAGTGGAAGTTCACAAAAGGGAAAAAACCAACCACCAAAACCATCGAAATAGAAAGCATAAGCTCCAGCAGGATCATCCCCACCAAACAGCACCAAATGAAAAAAAGGAAGCCTCACATCCAACTGGCGTCGGGCCTCCCACGTGGGATAGTGAGGACTCCGTTTGGGAGGAAGAACTCTCGCTGATAAAGCGATTCTGGTCACTGCATTCTCCAGCTCAAACTGAGATCCTGAAAAGATTTGATTTACTTCGAAGCAGACTAGAAAAAAAGGATGATCAAGGTGAGACAATGAAGGACCCTTATGTGCAGCCCATATCTCCCAAATGTCTGGTGGATAAGAAGACAGTGGGAGGCACCTTTAAATGTGTAGACGTGGAATTACAATCAGAGCCCCCTGTGATGTACAATAAAGTAAGACCAAAGCAAGGTGTGAAACCTCAAAGCTCCTGGCACAGCTATCTTAAATTGTCTCCGAATGAATTAGCTTCCCCCCCAACTCCAAAATCTAGCCCCAAATCACCAAGAAAAGAGGATCACTACACTCTCTCCAAGCAGCCAGCCTCGAAAAGAACCAACGGGTGTGTTTTTTTAGACACCAAAGAATTGCTGGACATGGTGGTGACATAGATCCAGCTCCCCGAAGGGCCCGGGGCCTAAAAGTGCTGTCTTGGAATATCGCGGGTTGGCACGCCAAGAAAAATAATCAACAATTTTTGTGTTACCTTAAGCAATTTGACATCATCTTCTTTCAGGAGACATGGCAGAATGACCCTATATTTCTTAATGGGTATAACTGCCACTACCTGCCTGCCTCTCCATCTCAAAGGGGCGGCAGATCTAGTGGTGGCCTAGCTTGCTTCATTTCCACGGAGCTAGCGCACTCCCTAACAGCCCTACCCAGCTGCAATTCCTTAGCAACAGCCGCTCTACTTAGCTTCAAGAGAACTATTCTCTTGCTGGTCAATGTCTATATTCCCCCAGGCCAAAAAAAACCCGTTGTTAAGGCTACATGGGCTGAGCTAGAGGCGTTTTTAGAGCCTCTCGAATCTACTTACCCGTCTGCCCTGACTATTGTGTGTGGAGACTTCAACGCTCGTATAGGAACAGATGACAACAGTCTATACACTCATTTCAACCAATTTATGGACCCTGAAGAACAGACGGATATTGGCGCGACACGTCTGTCCAAAGATAGTAGAAGTAATTTCCCAGGTCTCTGCTTAGTGCAGGCTGCTAGACGGAGGGAACTGCTGATATTAAACGGCAATATAGAGGGGGACCGCCCCGGGGAATATACCCATTTCTCCAAGGCTGGGGGAAGTGTTATAGATTATATCTTAATCTCAAGATTTGCTCACAGCTTTATAAGGAAGTTTCAAGTGGGCCATAATACTCTGAGTGATCACCTACCTCTAATTTTAGAGCTTGCAGGTGGGCCTTTTGACTATTCTATTGCCGAGCCACAATATATACCTTCTGTAAACTTGGATATACCTGCCCCCAAAAGACTCAAATGGTCCCCAATATTGAATGAAAACCTAACCCTCCTTCTTCAGTCAGTGGAGTTAAAGCTTATTCGCTCCGCTATTGTATCAGGAAATTCAGCAGCTGCGATTATGGAACGCTTTAAATTACTCTTGGAAAGATTGAAACCCCATTTAACAACAGTGATACATAGCTCCGCTACAAAGAGGGCAAAGGACGGAGCTAGCTGGTTTGACCTGGAGTGCAGGCAAACAAGGAGACAAATGAGAACAGCCTACCGGAGATACAGGAAATCAGGGACTGCCCTCCTACTTAATGCTTATATTTATCTGAGACGGTCGTACAAACAATTATTAAGGAGAAAGAAACTGGAAGCTGAAAGAGCCGCATGGCACAGGTTGGTTAAGGCATCGCACGAGAAAGATACTACTTGCTTTTGGCGAACCATATCTGGTCTACTGGACCAGGAGCGTACTAATTCCATCTGTACAGTGGAACCAATGGAGTGGTTGCGCCATTTTCAATCTTTGTTCTATGACCAGGAAGCCCAACATTACAAACTATGCATTCAACTGGAGGACCTACCTCATTGGCCAGCAGTAACTGCGAAGGAAGTTGAGAATTTAATCGCACAATTAAAGAACAACAAGGCCCCAGGGAATGATTACATCCCTGCCGAACTTCTGAAGTCCAACATTGGCTGGTGGGCCCCCCTGCTGGCGTCTTTATTTTCTTGGATCGACTCAACGGGTTTACTCCCAGATGGTTGGACTGAGGCAATAATTATCCCAATCTACAAAAAAGGACCCATGACAGATCCGGCGAGTTATAGACCAATCAGCCTTCTGCCTATACCCAGCAAACTATATGCCAAACATCTTTATACCAAGCTAACTAGCTGGCTGGAAACTGAAGCTATTCTAGCGGAAGAGCAAGCGGGTTTCAGGCAAGGCAGATCCACCATAGACCATTGCTTCACCCTAGCCTATTTAATTGACAAATATGCCAAAAAATCCCGTGGGGTGTTATATGCAGCCTTTATTGATCTAAAGGCTGCTTTCGATTCAATTCCACGTGTAAGACTCTGGGACAAATTGAGCACCTCTAGCATAGACAAAAGACTATTATTTCTGATCAGCTGTTTATACAAAGACACGGTGCTGCATGTAAGAACTTCGTTAAATGGCCATCTTATAGGACCAGTTCCTGTCAGTAAGGGGGTCAAGCAAGGCTGCATCCTGGCCCCAGTTCTATTCAACATCTACATCAATGATATGGTTAACTGTTTGTCATCTCCGGACTTCCACGCCCCCAAACTGGCTGACAAAGCAATATCAGTGCTTTTGTACGCTGACGATGCGATACTCCTATCTCGAACAAGAATAGGTTTAAATAGGCTCATAGGTGAATTCTCAGCATACTGTAGAAGAGAGCAACTTGCAATAAACTATCAGAAAACCAAAATCATGGTTTTTGCAAGGAAACACAGACAGTACAGCTGGAGGATGGATAACCAGACAATTGAACAAGTCAAAGCCTTCAAATATCTGGGTATCGTTTTCCAGTCGACCGGGTCCTGGGATGTCCACCAAAAATGTGCCAAAGAAAAAGCTGCTCAAAGCATCAAGATGCTGTCCCGCTTCTTCTACACGAAGGGGGGCAGATACATCCCAGCAGCCCTTGAAGTTTTTCAAGCAAAACCTCTGGCGCAGTTACTGTACGGGGCGCAAATCTGGACGGGGATCCATTGCTCCAGTCTTGAAACTGTCCAGTCCAAATTTCTAAGGCAGATACTCGGTGTCCCCTCCTGTGTTCCAAACGCAGCATTACGACTCGAGGCCTGCCTTCCATCTGTGGAAACTCGGACCTGGCAGAGAACATTTAATTATTGGCTTCGTCTTAATCTGAATCCTCCTGGTCTACTGCCGCTAGTAATGCAAGACCCTCACGAAAGCAAGTGGTTTAAAACTGTGCATCAAAAACTCCTTACATGCGGTCTGCACTCACAGTCCCTACTATCAATGGGCCTCATTAAAGCAAAGAGTCTAATAGGCCAGCGCCTGAAAGACATTGAACGACAAAACAACCTGACTATCTTAAAGAAACTGTGCCCATGGTATACCTACTTTCCCCCTTCTCATTTTGACTCTCCAGCCTCATATTTGTCTAAACTAACCATCCCAAAATACAGACGTGCCTTTACATTGGCTAGATGGGATGTTCTTCCCTCTGCTGTACTCGAAGGTCGTTACCAAAAGACTCCATTTGAAAAACGACTCTGCCCATGTGGAGATGGTAACACGGAAACAGTGTCCCACGTCCTTCTTTCTTGCCCCCTTTACAAAGACCTAAGGAATGAGATTATTACTCCACTCATTCTCTCCAACCCCGGCCGTTTAACAGACATTACACTGTATTTTCTATTATCTGATACGGATAGTCAGATAACAGAGAAGGTCGCGAGGTACATCGAGAGAGCTGCGAAATTGAGGGCCACCATCTGAGTGACAGACCTGTTCACCCGACGGACCTCCTTTTGCCTGTTCTTTTCTTCCTTTTATCCCTATTCTCACTTTTAACTTTTGTACAGCTGTGGCCTGTTGGCTTTGCTAATAAAGTTTTGATTTGATTTGATTTGATTTATGACTCTTGAACTATGGTGACTCTTGAATTATGGTGCTGGAGGAGACTCTTGAGAGTCCCATGGACTGCAAGAAGAACAAACCTCTCCATTCTTAAGGAAATCAGACCTGAGTGCTCACTGGAAGGACAGATCGTGAAGCTGAGGCTCCAATACTTTGGCCACCTCATGAGAAGAGAAGACTCCCTGGAAAAGACCCTGATGTTGGGAAAGATGGAGGGCACAAGGAGAAGGGGATGACAGAGGGCGAGATGGTTGGATAGTGTTCTCAAAGCTACCAGCATGAGTTTGACCAAACTGTGGGAGGCAGTGGAAGACAGAAGTGCCTGGCATGCTCTGGTCCATGGGGTCACGAAGAGTCGGAGACGACTAAACGACTAAACAACAACAACAGTTCTGTGTGAAATCCACACATCTGCTGACAAATCCTGGGATAATTAACCTTTGCAAATTGAGTGGATTGGTTTTCCCATGTCACTGGGTGCCATTTTGAATCCAGATATTCTCCCAGATCATAGAATCATAGAATCATAGAATCATAGAATCATAGAATCATAGAATCATAGAATCATAGAGTTGGAAGAGACCACAAGGGCCATCGAGTCCAACCCCCTGCCAAGCAGGAAACACCATCAGAGCACTCCTGACATATGGTTGTCAAGCCTCTGCTTAAAGACCTCCAAAGTAGGAGACTCCATCACACTCCTTGGCAGCAAATTCCACTGTCGAACAGCTCTTACTGTCAGGAAGTTCTTCCTAATGTTTAGGTGGAATCTTCTTTCTTGTAGTTTGGATCCATTGCTCCGTGTCCGCTTGTCTGGAGCAGCAGAAAACAACCTTTCTCCCTCCTCTATGTGACATCCTTTTATATATTTGAACATGGCTATCATATCACCCCTTAACCTCCTCTTCTCCAGGCTAAACATGCCCAGCTCCCTTAGCCGTTCCTCATAAGGCATTGTTTCCAGGCCTTTGACCATTTTGGTTGCCCTCCTCTGGACACGTTCCAGTTTGTCAGTGTCCTTCTTGAATTGTGGTGCCCAGAACTGGACACAGTACTCCAGGTGAGGTCTGACCAGAGCAGAATACAGTGGCACTATTACTTCCCTTGATCTAGATGCTATGCTCCTATTGATGCAGCCCAGAATTGCATTGGCTTTTTTAGCTGCCGCGTCACACTGTTGGCTCATGTCAAGTTTGTGGTCAACCAAGACTCCTAGATCCTTTTCACATGTACTGCTCTCAAGCCAGGTGTCACCCATCTTGTATTTGTGCCTCTCATTTTTTTTGCCCAAGTGCAATACTTTACATTTCTCCCTGTTAAAATTCATCTTGTTTGCTTTTGCCCAGTTCTCTAATCTGTCAAGGTCATTTTGAAGTGTGATCCTGTCCTCTGGGGTGTTAGCCACCCCTCCCAGTTTGGTGTCATCTGCAAATTTGATCAGGATGCCCTTGAGTCCATCATCCAAGTCGTTGATAAAGATGTTGAATAAGACCGGGCCCAAGACAGAACCCTGTGGCACCCCACTAGTCACTCTTCTCCAGGATGAAGAGGAACCATTGATGAGCACCCTTTGGGTTCGGTCAGTCAGCCAGTTACAAATCCACTGAGTGGTAGCATAGTCAAGACCGCATTTTACCAGCTTCTTTACAAGAATATCATGGGGCACCTTGTCAAATGCCTTGCTGAAATCAAGGTAGGCTACATCCACTGCGTTCCCTTCATCTACCAGGCTTGTAATTCTGTCAAAAAACGAGATCAGGTTAGTCTGACATGACTTATTTTTCAGAAATCCATGCTGACTGTTGGTGATCACAGCATTCCTTTCTAGGTGCTCACAGACTGTTTGCTTAATGATCTGCTCCAGAATCTTCCCTGGTATTGATGTCAGACTGACTGGGCGGTAATTATTTGGGTCCTCTCTTTTCCCCTTTTTGAAAATAGGGACAACATTTGCCCTCCTCCAGTCTGCTGGGACTTCACCTGTTCTCCAGGAATTCTCAAAGATGACTGCCAGTGGTTCTGAGATCACATCTGCCAGTTCTTTTAATACTCTTGGATGCAGTTCATCTGGCCCTGGAGACTTGAATACATCTAAACTAGCCAAGTATTCTGAACCTGGGGGTATTCTGAACCTAAACTAGCCTGGGGGTATTCTGAACCTAAACTAGCCAAGATCAACTGAACCTGGGGCCACACTAGGCTATTTTTTTTTTAATAGGCGGGTATCAAATCCGTGGCAATAACATGCTCCTTGGCGCCCATATCTGTAGAGTCAAATGCATGGTTGTGTTGGCCCAAGACATTTTGGTGCCTCCCATTCCACATACCAAAGCCAGCTGGGTGGACAGGTGAATCTTACTTCAACACTGGCAATGGGACAGCATCTTCCACTATATCTGAGGACAGCAGGTTAGTTTAAGGGGCACACACAACATTGTCTACCCCTCAGAATCTGTTGTCTCAGGTGGCTGCTTCAGTATGCCAAATGGCAGGGTTGGACCAATACGCTCCAGAATACGCTCTGGCTTCTTGTGTATCTAAGGGCTTAGCCAGCTCATGCTAGTCTTCTGCCCTAATTTTGTTTTCCCATCCCAACATTGAAGCACATTCATCCAATGACCCATCTTGTCAACAATCTACAGCTGAAGGGAGAAGGACTTGTGTTTTCTCCTTGAAAGCCAGAACCAATGGCAGGCAGAGCCAACTAATGCTGGTTTTGTCTCCATCCTCCTGCTGAATTCTACAAGGGCAAAACTGAGGTGAGGGAGACAGTCTCCCATTCAGCCTAGGGGACCAGCCTCCACTCATGTGCAAAAGGGTCTCTAGGAGTATTATTTTGGTGAAAAGGTGAGCTCATGTGGAGACTGGCAAGCTTTTAGACATATGAGACAACAGGATCCGGAGTAAAGGAAGACTTGTGTACTTTCCCCCAGTGCAACTCTATACCCTTGCTCCATACAAGTGAATGGACTCTTTTTGCTCTATTCTCTAGAGTGAAATAAAAGATGGAGCAGGGCTTGGCCAGGGCTAGCTGACTCCCAAGGGCTTGGATTTGAAAAGAAGGAAATTGTGTTCTCCTACAGGATGTTCCCAGTTATCCTAGATCTCAGGCAAGCTACCTTTACTACCTATTTGATTGGGTTGTCCAATCAACTGAGCATGAGAACTTGCTCCAAAGGCTGATTCCTCCTTAGATGTAAAGTACTCTGGATGCCAATATTGGTGACTGCTAACAGCAGAGAACTATTTGATTGAGCCTCCTTGTTTATTCATTGGACTACATTTCTTGACCACGAGCTGTATTACCTTGTTTATTTTGCGTCCTCTGAAGATTCAGAGTTTTTCATCTACTTCACTCCCAGACTTTATGTGATGAAATAAGAGTGATGCTTCGTGAGGGTCTCACAAGTCCCAAGTCCACAGTCAGCTTGCAATGATTCTCCTCTAGACTTGATCAAATGTCACTTTAAAGTTAGAAAAATAATAATGTTTTTAGTACAATTATGAACTATAAAAGCTGAGTTACATGTAGGTGAAGGAAGAAATGTTTAGAATCCCACTGTGATTTATGTACATGTGGCACACAGATGTTACATAACACACTCTCTTTTTTCTCTCTCTCTCTCCATCACTTTTATATATTCAGATTTTATATATCTCTCTCCTTCACTTTTATATATTTGGACCACATCTTCTCTCCCTTTAGCCCTTGCCTGTCCAAATGCTGTGCTTAATGCTTTATTAAAAGTCTCTGCAGGGTAAAATGGAACATTAATAATTGTTGATGACAGAAATTTGGTTTCTGTAACCCTCAGAGTGAAAGGTAAATATGATGGGAATATTTTAACCTATGTATATTCTACATCAGACAGGAAAGCTCCTATAAGACTGTCTGTGTTAAGGTTACAAGTGATTTATGGAGATGTCATCCCTGACCCCAGTTCTGGAAAGCCTCTTACAATTCCTCTTATTGTAATCATCACTTCAGCTTCATGTATGCCTGGAGGAACACTGCTACCAAAAGTATGGCAGAGACAGTGAAAAATATTTCAAGGGTGGCTAGTGGCTGGGATGCACATATAAGGCTAAGGCTGGTTTGCCAGCCACAGATTCTCCAGGACAGAGGCTGGACAACAGCCATGCTGACTGGGACTGATGGGAGCTGTGGTTCAAAACATATACTGAGGGCACCAGGTTGGAGAATGGCTTGAGACCTGGTTACCTTAAGGGCAAAACAACCACGTGCTAATTGCAGCAAGAACATCCATGATACAACAACTGATCAACAGGAAAGGAAGAAATATTTATTATATAATTTATCGGAATCAAAACACACCAGCTGAATTGGTGATTTTGGATTTTGGTTCAGATGCAAATATCCACCTTAAATGATCCAGCATTAAGACATGCTCAGAGTGGACACAATGAATCAATAGACACAAATAACTTAAGTCCATTTATTTACTCTGAATATGACTCCCACTGTTTAGCACTGAATAGTAATAGTAATAATAGTAATTTTTTATGACAGTAAAATACAATAAGGTACAAACAACCAAAACAGCAGAAATAAAACCACAAGAATAGAACCAGCAGATAAAATAGCACCTAAAAATAATTAAAAGGATCTTTTAAAAACTATTATTATTTTAAACTAATGCCAAAATAGGATTCTAAGTACTAAACAAAGCATAAAAATCAGTTACACAAACTTTAAAATAGAAACAAACGCAATTAAAAGACACAATAGTATAATCATGTTACAAGATTAAAATATATACATCCTTAATTAAAATCTGCAAGAAAGCAATCCCGTTAAAACAACAGAGTAATTAAAAAAGAGGGCTTAATTGCCATTGAGTGCATAAGAGAACAGGCTGGACTTTTGTCGGGCACTGAAGAGTTAACATATTGCCAGACCAATGTGTCACTCAGAGACAGAGGGAGCCACAGCTTGGATAGTGCCACATTAAAAACAAAGAATCCTCTCTCCAGTAGCCAGGTCCTGACCGCAGAAGGGCTACTGAGAAAGATCTGAAATGGCAGGCAGAGTCATGTGGGAGAGAATTAATGATTCAATGAGATTTTAAGGCAGAGCTGTTCCAGGCCCCGTGGCATTGTTGTAGCTTCTGTCTTTTCCACTGAGCCTTGAACAGCGGACGAGGTCAAAAATCAGTAGTGTCTCTCATGTGTTGCATGAGAAGGAACCTAGGCTAGATCTAGACACATCAAAGAAGCGTTTCAGGTTAAAGCATTGTAAATTCAAACAGGGAAAACAGATAGAGAAAAACGGGACTCCACATCGTCATATGGGGGCACAATGTTATATTGCATATGCAACACATATAAATTGCTTTTTTCTTTACCAGTCTAGCTGAGTCCCTAGGTTCAATCCCTGGCACTTCAGATAGGGCTGGGGGCTGGGGGGGGGGATCTGCACCTGAAATCATGGAGAAGTGCTCCCAATCAGTGTCAACAAAACTGATTAGAGGAGCCAATGGTGTGATTCGATACAAGTCAACTTTCCATCGGTCAAACTTTGGTACCAACATCCAGATTTGATGACATTCTGGACTATTTGCCTAGACACTATTGTGACAATTTGGAACGGGAGAAAACGATCAGATAAAAATAATAAAATAATCCATGCTTGTTCATTGTATAACTAGAGCACTGCAGTCTTGTGGAGTTGACATGTGGAGCATTAACATAAGAAAAATGGAGGGGAAAGCAATTACTCATGAAACTGTTGTAGTTCTATTTAGTAAACCCTACTGAGCTATTGTGGAGGATCATAAAAAAAGGCCTAAAGCCTCCAAACAGTTAAGAAATGGTTTATGGTTTTCTTAATAATAAATCTTATCAATTTAACAGATAGGAATTATCTAAACACTGGAAAGAACTCTTTTGCAAGGTCTCTCCTCCTCTCTCTTTAAACGATGGCAACAGCCCCCAAATATCTTATGTTCACATATAAACAATGTCTGAGCTATAGGCTCGTTTTACAATCTTTTGCGTATTTCTTGTACAGTATTTCATTACAAAAATAAACAAATGAGCCCGCGCTCCTTGGAAGATATCCAATGATCTAAGTCTTGGCGCTGGCAGCTTATATAGTGTTTACTAGTGTCGCTTCGTACTTTTTCTTTACGATTGACTGGCTCAGCTTTTCACAGTCATTTTCCTTTCCATACAGTGATCCCTCAATGAGTTCCATGATTGCATACAGAGCAATCCTGGTTTCTTGCACTCATCCAAATATACGAGTGGAGGCGTCCGGAACTGCTGGCCACTGCCCCTTGTGGTGAACTGAAGTCTTGCAGGGAAGCAGCTTTCAGATCTGACCTGGCTCTACCCACTCAGGCCAGCCATTGGCTCCTCCTGTGCAGGGAGGAATATATATAACTTGCTTTTGAAGTCAAGCTTGACATAAGCGTCAAGGACTTCCTGAGCTTTAGTATGTCTTGGGCTTCTGGTCTTGCTCTTCCAGTCCTGATTCTGTGCTGCCATCTGCTTTGCTCTCTGAACCCCATTGCTCTTTGATCCTGGTTCCTGACCGCTCTGCTGGATCAAGCCAAAAGCTCACCAAGTACAGAATCCTGCTCTCACAGTGGCTGGCCAGATCCCATGAGCAGGACCTGAGTGCAAGAGATTCTCAGCAACTGGTATTCAAAGTCATAAGGACTTGGACAGTGGCGGTAGAACATCCCCACCAAAAGAACCAGCCTCGTTCACACTGGGGACTCACACCCACAGGTTGCCCTGTAGACAATGCACCTGGAGGGTTGCTCCTTTAAGTTCCAGAGTCCAGGAGAGGCGGAGTCCTAGTCCTGGGAGCATCGAAGCCTTCTGCTCACTCTGTTGCTTCAGTTCTGCTAGTAAGGCAGACTTCAATGCACCCAAGAAAACATTCTGTTCTTCTCCTGTTCCCTTCAGCCTCCCATGCACCCTCAAAATCAGCTCTGAAAGGTTAGAAGACCATCATGAGCAGGCTCTGGAGGTGAGAACAGGAAACAGAAGTCCAGTTGGGTGGGTGGCATTGTGCTCATTCAGCACTGGAGACATCTCAAGGGCTTTGTTGTAGCAAGGTACACACTTGGAACTCCTGCTGTGGAGCCCAGAAGGCCAATGCACAGCTTTCCTTCCTCATACAATCTCTCTTGAGCACCGGAAGGAGCCACCATCACACATACCTCCTGGTTTCTATTCTGTGCTACCAGAGCGTTTGCCCCCCTGTAGAAGATAGAGGAAAGTGGGAGGCCTCACCTGCTACTCCATCCCAAAGGACTGTCCAACAAAAACAAACTGTGAACCACCACCTTAATATACAACACATGTGCTATATGGTTGAGCTACAGGCCCTGTGGGACTCATAATTTTAAAATATTCTGGCTTTTTGTGTATTTTAAATCTCTCCTACAGCATTACAATAACATTAGGCAGTGGAGAAGGGGGTGGCATTTTAATTTCTCTCTCTCCCTCTCTCTCGTCTCTCTCAGAGAAAAAGCAAGTGTACTGGAGCAACATGTTCAAAGCAGGACACAGGAGGGGCGATCAAATAAACACAGGCGCCTAATTTGTTTAAACGATTGCACCATCACACACTCAAATAAATGAAGTGAGTGTATTTATTTGAATGTTCTCACAGGTATTTGGGATCACAAACCATGAGGGCCCCAGTCTCCCTCCTCACTTACGGCATCCCAAATCAGCACTGAATCCATCAGTGAAGCGGAATGTGCAGCCATACAAGAAAATATTTGGCCTATTCCATACTCTCCAAGTGTCCCCATTTTCAGAGACAGTCCCGGAATTACAAAAGCCACCCCGGCTTCTGATTTGATCCCGGAATGTCCCTATTTTCCCTGCCAATGCCACTGCGACTGAGCTCAGGAGGAGGATGAACAGGCACTTGTCCTGAGCGGCAATGGAAGCTGTGAGGGAACACCCTGCTGGCCTCCTCCCTTGGGCAGCTTGTAGCAGTTGCTAGAGAGCTACAGCTCTTAACCAGTCAGCAAGCAAGCAAGCAGCCACTGGTTTCTACTCTTCTCTCTTCTCACCACCAGTGTTGCCCATGTTGTGTTCCCAGAGTCCATCAGTGACCAGGGCACTGTCTGAGCATACAGAACTACCAGTGAAGGAGTCAGACCAGATTCCTGGCTGTGATCTTGATGCCACAGATCAGGGGATCACTGAATCTGAGATGGCAGGCAGTAGCCCGCTGAACCAGATGCTGCAGCACCAGGTTGCATAGGACCCTCATGTTTGCCTGTCAGGAACTGGCAGTCTGACTCAGGAAGGGCACTGGAGAGGGGACCTGTGATTTGTGGAGACCTGTACCAGCCAGGATGCAAGAGCCAGAGGCAGAGGAAACGTCAAAGCTGGAGGGTGGAGCACAAGAGGAAGAGAAGGAAGAGGCAGGTAAGGCAAGTGAAGGGCTGGGTGCTTTCCCATCCTCTCTGCATCACTGTCTTCTAGAACCAGAAGAGAATTGAAGTGGAAAGAGCAGAGGCAGCAGTTAACTATCTGCTGTGTGCATTCCTTTGGCTGAGGAGCATCCTTGACAGTGGGTCTAAGGACTGAATGTCTCCCACACCACAACTTTGATCCACTGTTGCATGGAACACACCAGGCAGCATGCTGTGGTGCCCAGGAGAAGTGCTCCTCCTCAAACCAGAGGGTCGGTCCTTTGTGACAATCTAATTCTTAACAAAGGGGTAGAGGGCACCCGGGAGATGTGTATTAGAGAAAGAAGCTCAGTTGGGCTCTGTTTGCTTCCAACTCTTATTGGATCAAGTGGCTCACTAGGAGCTCTCCATGGTGCTGGGACGCCAACAGACAGTCTGGGACAGGGTGAGAGGTGGGAGAGCAAGCGGGTTGTAATGGGGAAGAGAAGGAGAGCCAGCAAGCTCTTGCCAGTGGATCCCCTGCTGGGGTGTGGGCTCTTGAGAAATGTCCAACAATGCTGACCCTTGACATCAGCCCAGAGCCCAGGATTGTGTTTCTAACAGAGGCCAGCCATGATCACCTCTGGAACCTGAAAAGAAATCCATGAATGTGTTTGTATTTCCCAGTTATTTGACCCAATTATTTGTCACCAGCATCAGGTAGTAAGAAGCATTCTGCCTCTGTATTTTGGGCGCTGGTGGTTCATAGCTACCATAATATGGAGCCATTTGTAGACCTAACATCCATGGATTACTGGTTTCATTATTATTTTTAGATTTGCTTGTTAGTATGATAAATGGGGACTCTACCATGATTTGGGTAAGAAAGCACAGGAACTGAAACAAAGCTGGTGAGCAGATGCTTTGGCACTGTGGGCAAAAGGTTTGTTCATTTGCTGGTTTCTATAACCATCATATCATGAAATATCAGACTGGTTTACAAAGTGAAAACATGAAACCCCGTTTGAAATAACTATAAAAATATGGATGCCGAGGGCACTTCCCAGCCAAAGGAATGCACAAGGCAGAGAGATGACTCTTTAATGTCAAAGATACCGTATTTTTCGCTCTATAAGATGCACCCGACCATAAGACGCACCTAGTTTCAGAAGAGAACAAGGAAAAAAATATTCTCTCCCTCTCTGCGCAGCACCCCTCCAGCAAAGCAGGAGGAGAAATGGAAGGGGCTCCGTTTCTCCTCCCGCTTTGCTGAAGGGGCGCTGTGCAGCTTTCCCTCTCTGTGCAGTGCCTCTTCAGCGAAGCGAAGTCAGAACAGCAAGAGGGATCGCTGTGCAGCGAAAACAGCAATCCCTCTTGCTGTTCTGGCTTCTGGGGTAGCCAAGCCTCTTCAGGGCAGGGGAAGCGTTCATCCCGTTGCCCTGAATAGGCTTTGGGTGCCTATCCCTGAAGCCAGGAGAGCGAGAGGGATCAGTACGCACCAATCCCTCTCACTCTCCTGGCTTCAGCAAAAGCAATGGAAAGCCTCCAGAGTGCAGCGGGAGGAGCGCTCCTCCCGCTGTGCTCCGGAGGCTTTGCGTGGCTATCCCTGAAGCCAGGAGAGCGAGAGGGATCAGTGCGCACGTATCTCTCTCACTCTCCTGGCTTCAGGGATAGCTGTGCAGCCTGCATTCGCTCCATAAGATGCACACACATTTCCCCTTACTTTTTAGGAGGGGAAAAGTGCTTCTTATAGAGCGAAAAATACTGTAACACAATCGCTTCTACAGCTCTGGATACCTATGCATGCCAATCTGGTGTCTAGGCAGCTATTCCCTGGTCCGCACTCTATGGAGAAATTGCAGCAACTAGAAACCACACCCCTCCACCAGTTTATGCGCTGCATGCACATAGCCAGAGACTACACCCATGTAGAAGCTGCTTCTGCTCTTCCCACTTCAATTATTTCCAGATTCTGGGAGATAGTGGTACAGCCCTTCACTTGCCTGGCCTGCCTCTTCGTCCTCCTCTTCTTCCAGCTCTGAAGCTTCCCCTGCCTCTGATTCTTGCCTCCTGGCTGGTACAGGTCCCCAAAGACCACTGCCACTCTCTCTTCCCAACCCTGCTTCCCCTAGTTTACACTCATCAGTGTCCTGCCAGTCCCTGACAATGGATCATCGCTGAAGTGACTTGATCAAATGACACGGCACCACCTCCAGATCTGGATGAAATTTCACAGGATTAGGCAAATTTGCAGCATATGAGCCTACTGGTGGGCATTAGCCATAGTGACCAAATGGCGTTGTGATTATTACTCTCCAAAAGTATCTGGCTTGCCACTGTTGGCTGAAGAATGCTGGACTGAATAGGTCCTTGGTCTGATAACCGCTAGGTGGCTTGTTTGTTTCTTGTAAACACAGATCTTGGTGTACTTTCCTTATCCATTTCTTGAACCACAATGGGCTTTCTGGACCACTATGGTCCTGCCAGCTCCTACATCTGTTTCTCTCTCCTCTCCGACTTTCACTAAGCCCCAGTTTCCAGCACCTTAATGGCTGTTCCCATTCACATACAGCTCAACTGGAGTGCTTGCCTGCCCCATCCTACTATCGCCAGGATCTTTCAAGGCTGCTCCTTGAACAGCTCACTTATTTGCCAACAGCATTGTTTAGGAAAACTCAGCGAGAGTGAAAGTAACCAGAATGAAGTCTGGAGACCAGATTTCAAAGTGGGTGGCAGGCAGATCAGTCGGACACTTGGCAGGTCTGACCTGCTTACACTTGATCATGCCGGACTGGCCAAGGATAAACGAACCCTTAATTAGACACCATATTTATTTAGATGTTGGGCCCTGAGCTGCTTTATGCACAACAGGACATGTTTCTAACATTGAAACAAAGGTTGCGTCTCTGCACCTCCTACTGCTACCTGTCGGGCACAGCAGGCCGTGGAAGAAATGGGCTGCAAAGCTGAAGAATCTGGAATCACCGAGGAAGAACCTGGAATCAAACCTAGTGAGTCAGTCAAAGCTATATATGCTCAGAAAGTGTAGCAAGGAACAGGGATTCCTAATATCAGTACCCACAACAGGTTAGCAATTAGAGTAGGCATAGGGTGCATGTCCCCCTCAATATATTGATGACCTCCAATTTCCATCACCCTTGATCATTGGCCAAGCTGGCTGGGTCTAATGCAGAGTTGCCCGATGACATCCAGAGCCCCATCCCTGAATTAGACCCTCCTGGCTAGGGTTGGGCAGCATATCAATATATCGTCCAAAACCGATTTGAAGTCCATATCATGATATTGGTTTCATAGTTTTTGACCTGGCAACATATCACGAATCAAGATGTGTGTTAGGACTGGGTGATATATTGTCCAAAACCAGTTTCAAGTCCATATCATGATACTGGTTTCATAATTTTTGACCTGGCAATGTCAAAAATTGTGTGCTCGGGTGCTATGCAAAAATCACAATGTGGGGGAAACCATGAAGCCAACCAATGCCTCTACATAGCTCCCTCCTTATTTCAGACATCATCATAGAGCGGTATGTTGTGATGTTTAGATGGTGGTATATTACAATGTTGAAAACCAGATATTGCCCAGCCCTACTTCTGACTGGGCAGCCATCCCAGGAGCTTGGCCTCTTGTCCTTGCCAGATCAGCATAGCAAGAACTCCCATCTGCTGTCCTCTAGACACCTAGTTTAGAGTCGCCCTGCACAGATGTCCAAGCAAGCATTTTTTTAGTTGCCTTCCTTCAATATCCCTGCTGCTTCCTGCATTCTTCCCAGATCCTGGATTGTCCTCTTAGCTGCAACCTGCATCTTGGTCTCTGCCTGCTTGCACTTTTCACCTAGTCAGCACTGTGTTCTTGGACTACTTTCCTCCATTCAGCATTTCCCCTCAGGTTATCTGCAGTGGCCCTGAACTGATCCCCAGATTTGGCTGCAGGTACAAGATCTGACTGCAGTAAAAGTCTGGCTTCGACACAAGGCACACTGTATCTACAAAGACGGATACAATGGCGGTGTGTAGGAGGACCACACACTAACATCTCTGGGCTTCGTGCAGATACCGATGTGTCTGTGCTGATCTGTGATCTGGATCCCACAGCTCAGTTGCACATTGGCTGCCCTTGTGAAAAAGAAATATAGTCTTTGGCAAGGAATAAAATTAAACTGTGCTGAAAACATTTCAGGCAAGAGAAATAATCATACTGAATGTCTAGAAATAATTGTTGCTTCACTCTACTGAGAGGACTTTGGTTTGCTTTGTCAGGAGCGAAACATTACACACACCTCATTAAAGCACGTGTGTGTGTGTGCGCACACACACACACACACACAATTAGAATGGAAATGATCCGAAGCAATTCTCAGAAATGCTGACCGTCTTGTACCTAATTATGTGTGATATAGGTGTGATAGTTCTCAAACAACTCAGAACTAGCTGGCTGGTCAGTTATATTTGTCTAAAGCAGGGGTGGGGAATTAGTGGCCCTCCAGATGTGCATGGACTCCAGCTCCCATCATCCCTCACAGTTGGCCATATTGCCTGAGGCTGATGGGAGTTGGAGTCCACAGGTTCCCCACCCCTGTTTAAAGGAAGAGGCAGTATCTCAGCCATTGAGAGCAGCATGCAGAAGATCCCAGATTCAATCCTCAGCATCTCCAGAAAACTAGGAGCAAGGCAGGGAATGAGGAAAGATTTCCCATTGCTTAAGCCCCTGCCAGTCATAACAGCTAATGTGTGGTGGCCTGGGACTCGGACTCGGAACCAGAGGAGTCTCAGTCCACACCGGATCCTTTACCTCAGGCGGCATCTGAACCTAGTTTGGGGCCTGATTCTGAAGAGTCCCAGTCTGCACAGGTTCCCCTGTAATAAGCACCAGCTGGGCCACGTCAGGGGCCTGAGCCTGCCCTGGCTCCAGATGCGGGGATTACCTCGTTGCCTTCAGCTGGACAATCACTTACAGCTGCTGCACTACTGGTTGGGTCAGGAGAGGCTGAGGCAGCCTCTGGGTTTAATAACCCACCGACATCTCCTGAGCTGCAGAGACTAAGGTCTGAGAAGGGGGGACCTGAGTACTCGCAGGAGTGCTTGCCTTCGGGTGAGACAGGGAGGGGAGTCACAGGGGATCAGGACCGGCCGTTACCTCTACAAATATAAAAGGCTGTCGGATCCCGCCCCAGGTTGCGGGAGCAACATTGCTGTTTGTGAGAACCTGCCTGAGATCCTGTGCCTGATGTTGCCTGGTTTCCTGCCTCGTGTCCTGCCTTGGCCCTGCTGGACTGACTCCTCGTGGAACCCTTTGATTTGGGACCGGACTTGGACCGCATTGCTTGGGTTAACCCCTGGGCCCAGCACGTAATGCAGGGTTTGACCAATGCCATGACTCAGGATGGCAGTTTTATATGTTAACTGCAGAATAGCCACTATCATTGTCAGCTTATGAAAAGACTAACCCCTTCTGGGGTTGTTTGTCCACCTTTAGTCCCCACCCTGCCCTCTGGCTCCTAAAAGCTGTCAGCATGTGATAGCGGTCACACCCCAGGAAACGGTTTTGATGGGCTGGCTAAACCAGGTGAGGGTAGCTGATGGGTTTCAAACCCTCGAAGAGTTAGGGACTTCCAGTGGCATAGGTGCAGGGGGTGTGGGTCACCCCGGGTGTCCTCAGTGAGGGGGATGACTGGTTTCTGCAGCCACAGCAGGCGCTGTGATTCTCCAGCTGTTTGACAGCACCCCTGGAGGTGCACTCCATCGTCTCTCGAGACAGACAGATGCCAACAACAAAAAACTCCCAGGTAAGTGGGTAACTTGTTGGATTAACCAAGCATGTATCTTCTGACTCTGTCTTTAATGCATCTGCCTTCCATAATCTTCCATAACATTTTCCTCCTAGAAGATGTTATAAGTCATATAGAAGGGGGGCCAATGGAAAAAGTTGCAATACTTTTTCGTGCACAGAATGGCATCCCATCCCCTGAAAGAGCTCAAACTTAAAAACATTCATTTGAAAGCAATTCCCACAGGTTTGAATGGAAGAGCTGTCTGGCACTCAAGCCCACAGTTCACGGGACATAAACTGGAAACACAAAAATAAAATAACAGCGGCTGGGATGTTTAAGGCTTTCCAATGTCTACCACGCTGGGAACACAAATGAAACTAAGATACAAAATTAAAACAGCTGCTGTTGATTAACACTTCCATTGATGTTTAAAAATGAGGCTTCCTAAAATGCATTCAATTTGATTTTTATATGGCTTTTGTTATTAATAATTCTGTAGAAAAACAATCTATGCTTCCTATGTTTGCTGAGCCCATTCAATAGTCTGACCTGACAGGATGTGCCAGTTTGCTTTTCCATTAGCAAAAATATTATTACTGGGAGAACTCCTACTCATCGCCAGAAGAACACCTACAGTGAAGGCTTGAAAAAGATTCCCTTCTTTGTCCCCATTCCCTTTCTGCCATTTCTTCTGTACAAATTAAGCAAATGTGTATTGTTCACTGAGCAAAAGACACAGGTTATTGGGCCTATTATGAGTTTGTGAGGGCCAGACATCCTTAAAATCTTAGCTTTAGTAAATGTTAGAAATAAAGCAATGAGGCAAGCTGCCAGATGTAAAATCTAGCAGTGTCAAAAAGATAAGCCAAACCAGTTTTCCATGCTCAGGAACTGGCCTGGGAGAAGATGGACCATTAGCAAGAAACAAAGAGCGCAAAGTACTGATCTCTTAAGAATGATTGGCAACGCAAATACTGCTGGCCAGAAGAGGGCTGGAACCCCGCTGCCCTGCCCCGCTCTGAGTGAGAAGCAGAGGCAAAGGCCAACGGTAGCAGACAAAGGTCAGGTTAAGTGGTTCAACTTGACTCTGAGACAGAAGGACAAAGCTGATAATGGAAGAAGACGAGGGGGAGTAGCAGAGCCAGAACAGCTGGCTGACACATTATCATTAGAAAGCATTCCAGACCCCCCCTTCTCCTAGGACCAGGAGGGCAGTGAAAGTGGGAGAGCAGAAAGCGAATAGACAAAGGGCCTTACGCAGCCACCGTATAAGGGGTGGAGCTGCTGACGGCTGAGAGTAAAAAGGGGGGGGAGGAGATTACTCAGAGCAACGCCATTATCCTAGAGACATCTCTCTCTGTGAATATTGAATAAAAAACCTTGGTAAGAGCTTGTATTTCCATTACTGGAAGCCTGCCATGGGGAGGGGGCAGATTTTCTGAAGCCTGACACATGGCCAATTTGGAGCATCTCTAGGTAGCATATACAGTGGTACCTCCGGTTACATACGCTTCAGGTTACAGACTCCGCTAACCCAGAAATAGTACCTCGGGTTAAGAACTTTGCTTCAGGATGAGAACAGAAATCGTGTGTCGGCAGCGGGAGGCCCCATTAGCTAAAGTGGTGCTTCAGGTTAAGAACAGTTTCAGGTTAAGAACAGACCTCCGGAACGAATTAAGTACTTAACCTGAGGTACCACTGTAATGGGAACGAGCCACCATCAGTCAGAGTTGACTGGGGGCAGCTAAACTCATGCCCTCCAGACGTTGGTGGATTCTCATCATCTTTGACTCTTGGCCATTAGACACCACATAGACTGCCCTAGTGGATTACATATTCCTTTCAAGCTCATTTGATTAGGCCCAGGACGGGGGACCTGTTGCGTACCAGATGTTGTTGGACTCCAAATACCCATCAGTCCTAGTCAGCATAACTAATGGACAGGAATGATCGGAGTTGGAGTACAACAACATCTGAAAAGGCCACAGTTTCTCCATCCCTGGATTAGGCCTCAAGTTTCAGTCCCAAGGACCAATGTAAACATGCATAGAGGAGAGATGAGACTTTCCCTGTCTCTGGAACATGTGACAAGAACTAACAGCCAATCTTTAGTGGATAGACAGCATAGTAAGGACAACTTACACCTCTAAACCCAAAGCAAAGAAGAAAGATGGATAGTCACACACACAAAAATGTATCTGTACAATACTACTATAATTTCCATTGTACCAGTAGCCCTATTAAATTCAGCCTTAGGACCTCTCAGAGCAGCTTGTGAAATTTTTTGCTTCGATTTTCAGGATTACTACATAGAGGCACATTTATTTGGCAAAGCTTTCGCCGCTTTTGGCCCCAGATTCCAGGAAATTGCTTGGTGATGCCAAACCTTTCGCCTAATAATACTATTATATGGTCCCACCTAGATTACAATTATACATGGCAGTTAATGGAAAAAACTTTGAAATTATACGAATTAGCAGCCAAAAGCATCAATGCGGATAGCGATAAAACTGGCAAAGGCATTAATAGCACGGCCGAGAAGAGGGACAGAGCACACAGCAGACAGAATGGATTTTGTCCATTTCAAATTCCTATGCAGTGTTCAACTTAATGTCCTAAATCATTGCTTATTGCCATTGTGCCTTGTTAAAAAAGTTGTTGCATGTTTCACACGAGCTGTAAACTGCATAGCAATCAGAATGAAATGTCTATCCACAAACTTCTGATACCTGGGGCATTTTTCCCCTGGATTTTGATTATTCAAGCTTTTTTTACCCCCTGGCTTTAATACCTGGGGGGCAGGGTTTTTTTAGTTTTTTTAAAGACTGATATCTTGAAAATACTTGTGAATCACCATTTGCCAAAGGAGACGGGGCTGTGTACAAAAGTGTTGAATAAACAATAAAACTTAAGGAAATGCGAAATAAAACAACCAAACCGAAACTAGAACAGACAAATAATCCAAATTGCTAAAGTGCCTGGGGGCAAGGAGATAATTAAAATTCCTGGGCTGTGGCGCTGAAAGGCTTGTAGTATAAGTGCCAGATGTACTTCTGTGAAGATGGACTTGTAACATGGAGGCACCGCAATAGAAAAGGCCCTGTCCCTTGTAGAAACATCATGAACCTCCTCACATGCAGATCAAATGAGTCATGCAGCAACGCTGGGTCTGGGATCTTGAATGATGGGACATTCTTGCATAATGTAGACAACATAGTACCCTCTGGGTGTTGTGGGACTACAGTTCTCATCAACCTCAGTCAGCATGGCAAATGGTCAGGGATGATGGGAGTTGTAGTTTGGCACCGTGTTGGCCACCCATGGCCTAACAGGGTGATTAAATCATCTGGGACAGCCCCTGAACTCCTTGGAGAAAGGGTGGGGTAGAACTGTAGTAAAGAATAATGTGAATATACTTGAATATGGCAGCAACTGAAGGTGAGCCCTTTGTTGTATGTATTATTGGTATTTATTCCAAGTGCTTTACAAGCACAAAACCAATTGTAAAATCCATACATAAAGCACTAGACAATTCCATCAAAACATTAAAAAAAACCCCAGCCATATTTAAAATATACACTAAAACAAGCCCAATTAAAAAAGCATAACAAAATGGAGCAATTGAAACAGGTGGACCAAGCGGTTCAAATTCAGGGGAACACTAGTTTTAAAGAGTATGGAATGCCCATACTGATAAGGTCGCTTGTATTTCGGTGGGGAGGGTATTTCAATACGCTGTTTCCACCACTGAAAAAGCCTGCTTATGCGTTGACCAATAATGAGCAGTAAAAACAGCCTGATTCCTTCTGCTGATCATAATGCACTTACAGGTCAGTGAGTAGTGGGTGTGGGGACATCTTGCTGAGTAATCTGGTCCAGACTTTTTCAGGGCTTTAAAACTGGCTCAGTGACTAATAGGCAGCCTCTGTATGTACAGTCGTACCTTGGAAGTTGAACAGAATCCATTCCGGAAGTCCGTTCGACTTCCAAAACATTTGAAAACCAAAGCGCAGCTTCTGATTGGCTGCAGGAAGCTCCTGCAGCCAATCAGAAGCTGTGGAAGCCCTGTTGGACGTTCAGGTTCCAAAGAACGTTTGGAAACCGGAACACTCACTTCCGGGTTTGCGGCGTTCAGAAGCCAAAACGTCTGAGTACCAAGGCACGACTGTATATATCAAAAAGAGCAAGCAACCCATTCTGGACTGGAGTTTTGCAGAGGGCTCTCAATCTGAAAGTAAAATTTCTTTTCCAAAACTCAGTCCAGCAGAATTAGAACAAATAGTGAAACAATTTCAGGCAGATTAGGTCCTTTCCCTCCATCTGTTCCATGAAAAAAGCCAGTTTTCCAGAAAGAAAGAAAGAAAGAAAGAAAGAAAGAAAGAAAGAAAGAAAGAAAGAAAGAGAATTCCTAATATGGTATGATGACTCGAATCTTGGAAGCAGAACATGAAACAGCTGATGTATTTCACTTTGACAAATAGTCTGTGCTGACCTTTTACAAATTTGCCAGTAGGGTTAGACTGACAAATTACTTTCACAATGGGACTTATTAGACTCCCAGAATAATATTATAAGCATCACTTTCAGGAAACTGGAGTTCAGACCGTGTCAGCACTTCCATTTTTCAGAGAATTTTATAACTCAGATGCAAAAAAGAAATAAAGAAAAGAAAATCACTGTGGGCAGCAAGTCGACACGCGACATCTCGAAGTGAAAGTTGCCTTAATGGCTTTTGCAAAATAGAACGTTGCTAGCTTGTGACAGTTTTGTGCCTGTCTGCAATCTCAAAACCAAGCTTTTATTTCACAGAGCGACTGGCTTTAGGCAGCAGGCTCACCATGGGAAAACCCTTAATCAAGACTTCAGCTCTATGTACACTTACATGGCAACACGTCCCATTAATTTCAGGGGACCTTACTTACGGATTAACATGCAAAGCGTCCGGCCGAGCGTTTAACTTTTAAAAGATTTGCAATTTATCATTCTCAGACTGCAATGCTTTCTGTTGGGAAGCTATTCAGCCCTCAGGTTCCCAGTCTGGCTCTGGTCCAAGGTAATAGGAGTATTTTAAACTGACTTCCAACTGGCTTTACAAGATGTAGACTTTTAGTGCTATCAACATATTCCTGGCGCTGCAGCCTTTGGGGGGTTTGATAATATTGAATTCTTGCCTAAGGGATGAAGGCTAAAATATATTCTTCCTGTTTGCTGGGGTCCATCTAGCTTTGCCTGTTATTTATGGGGATGTAAATGAAAATTGGAGTTGTATTTTAGTTTTATGATGAGCTATTGCATGGTTGTGACGGAGCACACATAGGAACATGCACCAGCGCTGCTACAGGGCCGTTTTCCGAGAGGAAAAGACAGCAGAACTGTTAAGAACATAAGAAGAGTCTGTTGGATCGGGCCAATGGCTCATCTTGAACAGGATGCTATTCCCACAGTGGCCAAACAGATGTCTATGGGAAACCCTTAAGCAGGCTTTGAGCACAAAAGCCCTCTCCCTTCCTATGGTTTGTGAGTCCAGGACCCGCCACCCGCTTAAGGATAAGAAAGACTCATGGATGTGGTATATTAGGTTAATGGGCTAAAAAAGGCCACAATTTTATTGATTACAGCATGTGAGAGGTATTGGCTTAGGCATTGGATAAACCACAGCAAGTGACTCCACCCCCTCAGGGAGGGGTGAGTCTATCAAGGGTTAACCACCAGGGGAAGAGCCTGTTGATGCAAATACAAGTGAAAGCTCCCACTGATGTCACCGGGGGTCATGCCATGGCCCTAGCCCCCAGCAAGGGCGCCGGACAGGATCCACAACTGCTGGATTCCTTTAATGCAGCTGTTCTCAACCTGTGGGTCCCCAGATGTTGTTGGACTACAACTCCCATCAACCCTGAGCTCTGGCCTTGCTAGCTAGGGGTGATGGGAGTTGTAGTTCAACAACATCTGGGGACACACAGGTTGAGAAAGGCTGCTTTAACGGAATGCCCATAAAGTGGAGGGGTAGGCGATGGCCACACCCTGCCCTCCAATATACAAACATATTCCAGTGCCTAACCACCAATACCTAAAACGTTGTGACGATTTGCTATGAGGTAGGCGAAAAACCATATGGCTGGTGTCAATTTGCTAGCTGGATAAAAATTCCTACCAGGCCCCTTGGCCAACCAAGGTGACCAACCATAGGTCCATAGCAAGGTCAAGAACAAAGCAAAGAACTAAAGGGAGGGAGGGTGGGTGATCTGACGAAAACCAGCAGTGCAGTGAGAGGGCAGTGCTGCCGCGGCCTCATTTGAGCGGCTAACCCCACCCGAGCCTCCGCCTGATTGGCTGGCTGCTAGGGGGTGGGGTGTGCAGCCGGGACAGCTGAGCAGGGGCCGGAACGCCCCCTGCCAACGTGGGAAACAGCTCCCGCTCACAACTCCTCCCCTCTGGAAGGAGGAGAGGCTTTCCAGCAACAAGTATTCAGAAGCATTACAGTGGTACCATGATTCTAGAACGGCTTAGTTGCCAAACCAATTGGCTCCTGAATGCCGCAAACTCGGAAGTGAGTGTTCCGGTTTGTGAACATTTTTCGGAAGCTGAATGTCTGACATGGCTTCCGCTTGAGTGCAGGAAGGTCCTGCAGCCAATCGGAAGCTGCGCCTTGGTTTTCAAGTAGTTTCGGGAGTCGAACGGACTTCTGGAATGGATTAAGTTCAAGAACCAAGGTACCACTGTACTGTCTCCAATGGTGGAGGCGGAGCATAGCCGTCATGGCTAGCACCCATCAATAGCCCTCTCCTCCATGAATTTGTGTAATCCCCTTTTAAAATAATTGGTTGGTGGCCACCACTGCGTCCTGTGGGAGTGAGTTCCATAGTTTAACTAAGTGCTGTGTGAACTACTTTCCTTTATCTCATAAAGCAGAACCATAGAATTGGAAGGGACCCTGGCCATTAATTTGAATTCAGCCTGATCTTTTATTTCCCTTCCCTTCCCTTCCCTCCCCCTCCCCTTTTATGAAGATCACCCGCTCTGAGACCCCACAGCTAATTCTCCCCTGGGCTCCTCACTGGCCCAAGTAGGACCAATTCAGCCAGCTAGCCCTGGGAATTATCTAATGCTTATTTCCCCTAAATTTATTTTTGAATTTTATTGTTATTCATGTTTTTATACTGTATTTTATGCTGCTTTTATAATTAAGTGTATTAAGTTTGTTGTTTGCCGCCCTGAGTCTGGTTTTTGAACCAGGAAGGGCGGGGTATAAATAAAATTATTATTATTCTTATTGTCATCCAACCCAACCCCCTGCAATGCAGGAATCTTTTGCTCAAGGAAGGGCTTGAACCCATGACCCTCAGATTAAAAGCCTTGTGCTCTACCAACTGAGCCATCCCCTGGGTTTTTTCTGTCCACTTTCTCCATGCCATGTATAATTTTGCAAATTTCAATGGAGGAGGAGGCAAAGTAAGGCTTGTAGGGAGTGTGGCTGGGGAGTAGATGTGACCTTAGCTGATTCCTAAGAGCCAGATACAGAGACCTGGAGAGCCTGAGCTTTCCCCTATCACAGTAATTAAAGTATTGGATCCCAAGATCTCGCTCCTGATCCCAAATGAATGGAAGTTAGGATTTTGCTTGTATTTCTGTGGTTCCGGTGGATGCACATGCATTAAAGAATGCTTTGTTTTGGTCTCAGTGCGGCCTTTTCCGGAACAATCCTGTCAATGGTGATGCGGTAGGAGTCAAGTATTCATCAAATCTCCATGGAAAATGAACAGAGATGACAGGTTTCCAATGCAATATTTCTTTAACACCATGGGAATCTTTGCAAATGCCCTCCTGTTGAGGTGAAAACTATGCGGGGACTCTCCCCCATGTATACTGACTTCTCTTTTATCTGGAGAAAAGCTACACGCCTCCCACGGCTTTTGCACTAAAGCTATTTGGTTAGCTCACCTTTTCGGGTTGATCACACTGAATCACTCAGCAGCTATTCTCCAAGGTACCATTTTCGGGTAAGGAGGCTGTCAGAAATAAAAGTTCGTCTTCACCTGACATAAAATACAAATGTTCGGCAAAGTACAAAATCCGATTACCCGCCCATAAATTATCCTTTCCCTTTTGTGAAGTGCGCGTAAAACTAAAAAGCCGCACATTTAATGGCTTAGTTAATTGCCTTCCTTTCAAACCATTTTATATATTCCCCAAAGAGAGACCCAGGGATCTTTGTCTCGCGGAAATTAAAGTCTACTTTAGTGGCAGTCGATGTAATGAAAACATTCTGTAATAATAAACACGTAGGGTCCTATTCAGATCCTATATGCAGACGTCTATGGTGTAGAAGCCAACAGAGGTCACTCACGGGTTTAAGCTTTTATATACCTCCAGTCCCATTCAGAAAGGAAACTTGCTGAGTCCAAGAAAAGTTCTGAGGAGATCCATCTCCCAGGGAGAGCCCCTCCAACCCACAGAGACTTTAATTATTTCCTCTCTCATTTGGAATGCTAATCCTGAGGTGCCAAAGGCTAATATTATGTTGAAGCTTTGTTGAATAAAGGTGTATGGCTCTTCCCACACAAAGAAAAGATTAGTGACTGCCTGAGACTGTGACTCAATACCCTTACCTGGGAGTAAGCCCCAAGGAACTCGGTAGAGCTTATTTCTGAGTAGACCTGGCTAGAATTGCTCATGGCTAGAATGGCAAAAATCAGCCATCAGTTGCAATTGGCTTGGGAGAGAGCTTAACAGACGACAAAGGCTCTGAGCATAAGAGGGTGGTTCAAGACTAAGAAATGATAGTCAGAGGGGTTGTTGCAATCCTAACCTCAATCATCATCATCATTTTTAATTTGTATACCGTCTTTCTATCTTACAATACTCAAGGCGGTTTACAAGCTGAAGAAACGAAAAATGTACATCTTATAAAAATCTAATGCAATACAAAAATAAAACATAACTTTAAAATAGGCAACCTACATCAAAAGAGTAACATTCAACAATCATTAGAATAGCATAAACTAAGGAGATTCTTGAGAGTCCCATGGACTGCAAGAAGATCAAACCTATCCATTCTTAAGGAAATCAGCCCTGAGTGCTCACTGGAAGGACAGAGCCTGAAGCTGAGGCTCCAATACTTTGGCCACCTCATGAGAAGAGAAGACTCCCTGGAAAAGACCCTGATGTTGGGAAAGACTGAGGGCACAAGGAGAAGGGGACAACAGAGGATAAGATGGTTGGACAGTATTCTCGAAGCTACCAGCATGAGTTTGACCAAACTGCGGGAGGCAGTGGAAGACAGGAGTGCCTGGTGTGCTCTGGTCCATGGGGTCATGAGTCGGACACGACTAAACGACAACAACAATATCAACATATAAAAGGTAAACAGAAATCCACTCAACCGTTACAATAAATAATATCTAAACTATAATCAATAAAACAACAGCAAGCCACAGTACATAAAATAATACAACATACATTTAGAAGCAGGGACTAGAGAGTAGAGCAAGGCAGGTGGAAGGAGGCCTTGCCTGATGGAGTCTCTCCCCTCACAGTTCTTTCTTCAGGAACAGCTCCCTTATGAGGACTCCTGAGAGATAGTCCCATTGGAGTCAACAGACATAAGATAGGACTGCAGTGTTCATCTGCTGCAGCAAACGAAGCAGAATCCAGTAACATGTTAAATGGATTAGCATCTGATACACCCTGGGCTATAAATTTGTTAGCCTTGAAGGTGCTACAAGACCCGAAAGCCCACTTGTCTTGTTGTGTCACTCCCTTTAGGTTAGGGCTGGGTAACTTGCGAGCTCTGACTTGTTGGGCTACAGCCCAGAAGGCAGAAATTATACTGCCACAGTTTGCCAGGCTCTATATCAGGAGTGGGAAACCTGTGGCCCTAAGATTGCATGCTGTTCTCTGCAAGTGATCAGTTCTGACCTCTGGCAAGAGCAGTCTCTCTCCACTGGGAAAGGAGACAAAAGGGGAAAGAGAGAGGGGGAGAAAGAGAGAGAGAGAAGCCAAGAGCACATCCACACTAGACATTTAAAGCACTGTGATACCACTTAAACAGTCCGGACTTCTCCCAAAGGAATCCTGGGAACTGTAGTTTGTTTACGGGTGCTGAGAGTTCCTAGGAGAGCTTGATTCCCCTCACAGAGCTACAATTCCCAGAGTTTCCTAGGAAGAGAGTGACTGTTAAACCATAAGTGGGCCGGATCCATCACTGACCCAGAGCATGAGAAAGTCACTCTGGCCCTTGGGACTCTCCCTTGGTTGTACCCCTTGCTAGTCCTGCTTCACAAGCTCCTTGGTTTTGCCTGGATGAGTCCTTGAACCCTGAATGAAGAATAGAGGTATATGCATAGAACCTAGTCTGGTGTAGAACGGCAAAATTTGCATTCATTGCTCCACCCACTTTTGCCCTCTGGCCCAGCCCAACACTGGCCTGTGGCCCCCAGAAGCAGCGCCGTCTTTACCCGGAGGTGCAAGGGGTGCGGGGCACCCCGACACTGAATTCTGGGAGGTGCCAGGCGCCCGCCGCTGAAGATGCCTAAACTCTACCTGTTACGAAATAATAAATAATTTTGATCAAGCTAGAAAAACAAAATACATGTATACCTAGGTATTACCAAAATGTATACCTACTGTTTCACTAAAGGACTTTCGACTTTGTGCACTCATTTACCAAAGATGCGCCATGCCAGCGATGGCGCTCTCCGCTTTTCCACTCAAGTTCGTGGGATCGAAAGAAAAATCATCGAAAGAAAAGAAATCTGGGATCAAGGGAGGGCCAACCCACACCTGTTTCGTTTGGAGATTTTTTTGGGGGAGGGGGAGCCTCGCCACTGTTCTGCGCCTCCTCTCTTAACCGCGCTTTAATTGCTGCAAATTAATTATAACCTTGGAAACTTCCCCTCGGCAAGCAGCTCCGGAGGTGGGTCGGCAAGGTGAAGGCTCGGCGAAGGAGCCTCCAGCCCAAGGCTGCAACTGTAGAAGGAGTGCACAAGAGAAATAACCGGTGGTCAGAGTCACCGCTGGAGCCATGGGCTTGTTTCATCTCTGGATGGGGAGGGGCGCTGGGCGGATCTTTGCAGTGCATATGCTAAAGACGGCTCTGCCCAGAAGACTGACCAGAAGGGAGTGCAGACCTTAGGCTGAAAAAGTCTTGCTACTTCTGCTCTGCAGCTTTTAGCATTCCATCATAAACCTTTCCAGAAGTCAAGAGTTTCTGTTGCACACACTGAATTGCACCTTCAACATGACAATTGAAAGAGGTATTGTGGCCCACATGCGCACCACAAGAGTTGATCAGTGTCACATACTTTAAAGAACCCTTCTGCCACTTCCTCTCTGTCAGCCTACCTACAGCAATCCCACAAGTAAAACGCTCTCTGCCACAGCCTTATTCCCTTCCCTACATCTGAATCTCTTCTGATGACACAGACGTTAGTGAGGTGAATTTTCTGAATTCTGTTTTTAAAATTGGTGTGAAGTGGCAGCGGGGGAGGAGATCTCATCCTTCCTACTTCAATTTGGGGGGGGAAGCGTATGCAACCGTTTATCCTGTCTATCTTTTGCACTGACTCACAACAGCTGCAGAATTTAACCAAAGGTAACATAGATATTTTACATGGTTTTCATCTTGTTCCAGAACAACCGCCTCCAGAACAACCGCCCATAAAGTTGATGCTGAAGTAATTTATCATGGGTGAGGAAACTGAGGTAAACAGCTACTCCTCCAAGACTTCATAACACTAATTGAATTTCCTGCCATTGTTACAACTCGGACCATCGGGCCAATAACACATAAATTATTTTTATTAACATTCATATCAGTTTCTATCAAAATAAAAAAATTCCTTCCAGTAGCACCTTAAAGACCAACTAAGTTAGTTCTTGGTATGAGCTTTCGTGTGCATGCACACTTTTTCTTCTGTATCTGAAGAAGTGTGCATGCACACGAAAGCTCATACCAAGAACTAACTTAGTTGGTCTTTAAGGTGCTACTGGAATGAATTTTTTTATTTTGACTATGGCAGACCAACACGGCTACCTATCTGTAACCAGTTTCTATCAAATTATGGCTGCGGGGAAGAACTGACAATTGCAAGGAGGACAGGTCTATTAGCCATAATAGCTTAGTGGAACCTGCAAGTACAAGAGAAGACACGAGGGAAAGATACCAGACACTAGGGGAAGGTTGCAACCTTCATGTGAGAGTGCCTAGAGCAGGGGGGGGGGAGCCTCTGACCTGCAGGCCTAATAATTCCCCTAGCTGCACCTACCTGCCCAGCACATGATGCCATATGTGACATCAGATGTGGAGCAGGTAAATATCTGACTGGACTGGTTGCATGACAAAATTTGTCATGGGGAACTCCCTAGTGTAGTCAGTGGGGTTGCTCTCAGTGCTGGTCAGCTGATTGGTGCTGAGAACACACCTTCAAAGGAACTCCCCTCAGCTCTGATCAGCTGATGGGTATGGAGAAGGATCCCCTTAGATGTCCCTTTGTGCCTGCAACTGGTGCTGAGAGCACAGAGCATCTATCAGCACTCATCAACTGATGACACAACGCCTTAAAGGGAGTTCTCTCCCACCCGATGGGAACAGGCAGAAGCTGCTGTGAAAGTCATTATCTAATGTAATAATGACCTCAGGTTTGGCCACTTGGCGTGGTTTGGAGTTGCTGGGGGAGGTAAGGATCCAGGCCTCCAGACAGATCCAGTTCTTTTACTCCTGACCTAGAGGCACGACGTGAGATGAGGTAGACCTTGGATATGGAAAAACTAACCTAGAAAATAAGTTTCCTGATCAGTCAGTAGACACAAAATAGTCAAGGTACTAAAGGAGCACTGTGTGCTTCTGTAAAGTGGAATTGAGATACAAAGACAACCACCTCTTTGCATTTCATTGCTTGTGGTGCAGTTAAACATTCAGTAAGCACGGCTGGATATTATCAGAACACATGCATCCATCTTTTTTCGACTGGCTGTTCGTGGATCAACAAAAGAAGTTCTGTAGCACCATAAGAGTCAGGAACATATATTACGGCATAAGACTGTAAGCTTCTCCTGCCACTATAAAGTTATGGATTTAAGATGCCTGCTGCTGCGGCTGCAACAGACTTGGAGGATTCTCTATCCCTCTGGAAATTGTCGGTGGGTGAGATGGGACTCGCCACTCGGACGACTCAGAATCACCAGCACCAACACTCCCTGAATCCCAACAAAACTCGTTTGCGCTTGCGCATAAATGAGCCGAAGGTCTGGGTCCATGTGTTCGGCGGCGCGCATGCGCACGCTCCGCTCATCGCCGATGCCCTTCTTAGAGGCAGCCGCGGGAAGAGGCGGAGCCAGGTCTGGGAGGGGAGGATGAAAACTATGACGTACGTTGGAAAACGGGGGTGGGGGAAACAGGAATTCATCTTGCGCGTGCGCAGAAGGAGTGGCCCCGCGGCACGACGCTCATACACCCCTGACTCAGCCAGGGAGCGGCCGGTACGGAAGGGCGGGCTCGAGTCGGGCCGCGCGTGCGCCCTTAACCCGCGGCGTGCCTGACGCCGCGCTCCTAAGCCCCGCCTTTCCCTCGCGGCCTGGCTCCCAAGATGGCGGAGTACGACTTGACGACGCGCATCGCGCACTTCTTGGACCGGCACTTGGTGTTCCCGCTCCTCGAGTTCCTCTCCGTCAAAGAGGTGAGCTTCCCTCGAGTCGCGGGGATACTGGGGCCCGTGAGGGGGTGAGCCGGGCAGCGTCTCCGGGAGCCTCCCTCGCTTCCCTTTGCCCGCCTCAGGCCAGGCCGAGGCCCAGGCGGCCTCTCCGCGCTGGTCGGGTTTCCGCGCCTCGCCCGGTCAGAACAGCTTCTTCGGCAGAAGGGCGCTGAGCCAAGGGAGGGCGGGGTTCAACTAAAACAAATAAAAGAAAATAAAAGCCCTTTGACTGAAGGAAGGGAAGGATGCGCAGGCTTGGCTGTAGAACAAGAAGGGCTCTCTGTGCATGTGCAGAGTGCACGGCCCTTCTCTCATTCTAACCCAAACCGAACCGTGCTTCCGTTTTGGCATCGAAGCCTTTTCTGCTTCACGTGCCCCTTGAATACATGCGACTTCCGTGGAAAATGTGCTTGAAAATTGGGGAGCATGCATCGCATAGCTGTCAACTTTTCCCTTGCGAGGAATCCTATTAAGAATAAGGGAATATCCCTTTAAAAAAGGGAAAGGTTGACAGCTATGATCCACCGTGTGTACTAGGCTGCCTTATGAAGAGAGTTTGAATGCTGGGGTGAAGCTCCTAAGCAAGGGCATGCACACACCACAGATTCCCCCCCCCCCCTGTATGACAAGACAGACAGATAGGCGCGCGCACATAAACATATACACTGTAGAAGTCACTTCCTCCCAGATTCCCATTCTACTTAAATTAAGCAAGGTACCTGATGCCTTAAAGATGAACACTTTTATTAATGTGGATGAGAGTCCAGTCACAATTATTCCCTTTCTAGGGGCAGGGAGTGGAGAAGGTCATGGCATTTTGGATGACTTGGATCTTTAGCCACATTGCAGTCTTGATTCAGATCAGACTGTGGGCCTTGGCTGTCCTGAAGGATTAACTTTAACTAAGAGTGAGGCAGGAGAAGTCCTTTTGCCTTTTTGATTTCCCTGTAGCTTTTGGAACCGTCAGTCCTCGTGGACTCTGGTATTGGGAACAAGGGGTTCTGCTTTGCAGTGGTTCTGGTCCCAAAGTATTGTTGGGAGTGTGATTCTTGGTTCCCTGGTAGCTATACAGTATATTCTCAGTAATATTTAATATCTGTATGAAGCTGTTGGGAGCAGGGCATTTGGTGCAAGATGCCTTCAATATACTGATATAACACAACTCATATTTTTTCATAACATCTGAATCAGGAAAGGCTGTGTGGGACCTGGACAGGTGATGGGAAGAGAGAAAAAGATATATGGAGCTTGAATCCCTGTAGCAGGTGCTGTGTCAAGAGAAATTGGTCAATTGCATGCCCTGTTGCCTTTCCCCTGAAGGAGCAGGTGTACAGTGTGGGGGTGCTTCTAGTTACAGTCACTGGAAACCCAGGTAGCTTGGGTAGTTAGGAGTGCATTTTATCAGCTTTGTTTAGCACAACAGATGTAGTGATTTGGACTGGGATAGTCCGACTACAGTAGGGGCTTCCCTTTTGCTTGATCTAGAAACTGCAGTTAGTACTGAAGGCTGCTGCATGATTGTTGACAGGAGTGATTGTCTTTCAGCATATTACACTCTTTTCTGAGTTTTCAGAGCAAATTCAAAATGTTCATACATAAAAGTCCTTCACAGCTTGGAGTCAGTTGGCTTGAAAGATCACATTATCCAATTGCTTTGATTTGACACTTTTATAAGTGCCCCATAACATTCATTCTATCGTTGCATGGAATCAAGCCTGTAATGTGGTGCCATCTTCTTTCTGGTTCTTCTTGTCTATTAATATTAGGCAGATGGCTTTGTGGTATTGTTTTCAAAAACTTGGATAAAGACTTTTTTCTTTAGTTGAGGCTAATTATCTATATTTTTATAGTCTGTGTTTACTTGTTTTTAAAGTTTCATTTTATTGGTGTTTTATATCATTTTTGTAAACCACTTAGAGGTTTGTTGATGAGGTAGTATATACATTTTGTTAAATAAAATAAATAAGAGGCTGGGCTACAAATCAAACTCATTGGTTCAAATCTCCTCTGTCACGAACTCCTCTTAGGGATGTCACATTAAACCATAGTTAAAAATAAACTATGGTTTAACGTGAGAACAACATGCTTGGAAGCCCCAATTCCTGACGTTGCTGTGCCAGGGAGAAGACAAACCAAAAACTGACTTCCTGTTGCATGTGAACCAGTATTCATAGTTTCTTCCTCTCTAGGCAACAGGAAACTAGTCTCAGGTTTGTTTTGTTCCTAGCTGAGCAATAGCAGAAGGGGGAGTGTGGTGTGCACTTTCTAGCAGGGTGCAGCAGCATGCCGCTCCTTGCTAAACCATAGTTTATTTTTAACTGTCCGAACCATGCCACTCTCTCTCAAACCCCCATCTGGAATATGGGGAAATAATAAAATGAGGACCTGGACCCTGATGGTTTAGATAACTGCTGTCTAGTTGCAGATGTTTTTTGGGCAGGTCGATTGAGAAGTGTGATCACTGTGGTGGCTAGCAGATGTGCCTGGAGGAAGCAGGTTATCTAGACTCACTTCATTTGGGCTTCAAGCCTGGTAGAACATTGAAAAAGCCTGGTTCATTACTCTTCTTGGGAGAGAGGGGAGTGTTTCCCTGTTGATTCTGCCCATCCTCTCAGCAGTGTTTGATACCATTGACCATAGTATTTTCTTGGAGGGACACTGTGTTGCAGTGGTTCCATTCATCTCTGTAGGACTGCTTCTTGACCCCATGGCATTTATATGGGTTCCTTTAGGGATTCATCTTGTCTCACATGTTGTTTAAACAGCTGGGAGGAGTCATCCAGAGATTTGGGAGTGCAGTGCCCTCAATATGCAGATGGCACCTGAAGCTTCTCTTCATTTTATCTGAATGAGAAGAGGTTGCACATGTGCTGGACCAATATCTGGAGGCAGTGTTGGGCTGAATGAAAGCCAGTAAACAAACAATCCTGTGGTGGATGGTGGTACTGCAGTTCAGTGGTTCCCTGGTCTAGAAATTAGGGAGATGGTCTGTTCTGGATGGAGTAGCACTCATCATGAAGGAGTAAGTGTATAACTTGAGAGTACCCCTTGATTTGAAGGTATTTTTGGAGGCCAAGGTGGCCTCAGTGTCAAGGAATGTTTAAGTCCATATTTGGTTGGTTTGTCAGCTATGACCATTCCTGAACTAAAATAGCCTGGATTATTGCACCACCCTCCACAGGGGGCTGCCCTTGAAGAAAGTGTGGAGTCCTCATGCAAGTGCAGAATGCTGCCACTAGTTTGCTGTCTTGGACAGTGAGGGGGAAACATATCACTCCTATTCCGAGAACTTTGTACAGACTATATGTTAGGCATTAAGACCAATCCAAAGTATTTGTACTGATGTGTAACACCAAATACAACCTAGAATCCAAATAGTTGAAGAGGTGCCCCCCCTGAATATGGCCCGACCTGTTTGTTAAGCTCTGCAGAGTTGTTGATGTTGCTGCTGATGAGTGAGAATTTTGGGGTGGTGGCACAAGCCAGTACCTTCTCTGTGACAGTTCCTTGTTTATGGAACTTCCTTCTGATGGACATAATACTGTCCCCTGAATAAATGGCATTTAGGTGCCACCTTATAACCTTATTTTGCCTGGCGTTTGTTAGTTAATTGCATACTGTTGCTGAGAGAGTATATTGCTTGCTGCTGCTGTTTTTTTAATTTGTATGTATTAGTTGTAATTTCATTTTAGGCTTCTGTATCTATGTATCATTTTATGAACTGTTAGCCACCTGTGAATAGGAGGAATGGTGGTGTGTAAGAAGTACAGTGGTGCCCCGCAAGATGAATGCCTCGCAAGACGGAAAACCCGCTAGACGAAAGGGTTTTCCGTTTTGGAGGTGCTTTGCAAAACGAATTTCCTATGGGCTTGCTTCGCAAGACGAAAATGTCTTGCGAGTTCCTGCGGGGTTTTTTCCCTTTTCCCAAGCCGCTAAGCCGCTTAACAGCTGATCCGCTAAGCCGCTAAACCGCTTATCAGCTGATCTGCTAAGCCCGCTAAGCCGCTAATAGCGCTAAGCCGCTAATGGGCTTGCTTCGCAAGACGATAAAACTGCAAGACGAAGAGACTCGCGGAACGGATTCTTTTCGTCTTGCGAGGCACCGCTGTATAAATAATTTGTCGCACTTGGTTATTGCAATGATTACAACCAGTTAGTGTACATGAAGTGCTTTTGAATGCTTGAAAGGCTATATATATGTAAAGTGCTAGCTTTACTTTTCATGATTTGGAGAGTACTCTGAAACTAATGAAGTGCATTATGCCCTGGTGTGTTTCAAGTCAATAGTTTGCCTGAGTGCTCCTCAAATGGAACTGGACTAGCATCTGCTCCTGAAAGACCACAATACTTGACGCAGCCCACAAGATCTGCTGTGGCATGTTAGTTAGGAAACAGATAAGTTTCCACTTTGATTTTTGCCTTTGCTCTAAACTCATTTGGAGACCTTCCAGGGTGGACTTGATTTAAATCATTTTTTTACAGAAAGACTCATTTTTGCTGGTATAATCTTAGTATTTACAACCAGATGAAGGTTTCATTTTTGGAATGATAAATTTTCAGAGTAGTTTTTACACTCATATCAAAAATTACTGATTTGGTTGTACTATTTGAAATACAAAAGCAAATAATTATGAAATTAGTGTGAGGTTTAATAAGTTAACTGTTTATATTTGGACAACTTTTCTGCTGTACTTTATTGGAAGGAGAAAAATAATCATTTCCTCAATAACAACTTAAACAATTTAACTAAAACAATAACATTATAGCATATGTATCCATGTTTGTTAACTGATGTGGTTAAACGGTTTAAAAAAACAACAACAGACTGAGTTTTAACACACATGAAAAACTTAAAACAAATCCTTATTTCCTGATGAATAGCCTTTGGACTATAATGTAACTTAAATAGAAAAGTATCTTTAGAAAGCTTTTTCCTCCAAAAGCATTTTATTTTAAAAATCAAATTTAAATTTTAAAAAATCGATTTAAATAAAAAAATCTGATTTAAATAAAAAATCAATTTTTTAAAAGAAGAACCCAATGATTTTTATCCATCCTGAGACCTTCTTTCAGTCCTAGCACACCTCATCCCCCAACATTCTGCAATATGTGACTAGTACAGTCATACCTCTGGTTGCGATTGCTGCGGGTTGTGCGTTTTTGGGTTTTGGACGTGCCGAAACCAGGAAGTACCAGAATGGGTTACTTCTGGGTTTCAGCGCATGCGTAGAAGCACCGGATCACATCAAGCATGTGAGCAGACGCAGCACTGCTGGTTGCGAACATGTCACCCGCACAGTCTCATTCTGAGCCTTTAGTTCGGAGAAGACGATTCTGATGACAATTGTAGTTGGAATGAAAAACCTTTCCATTTTCCTGTGTGAACAGCAGATGACATCAAGTACTTTTTAATATTGATTTGTCGATGTGCTGATTAAATGCAAAGGTAGAAGAGTTGTATCAAGGCATTTGGAACAGAGCTGTATAAGGACATTTGGATAATAGTGTCCTTTATTTGACTGACGGAGAAAGGGTGTACTTATATTTAGTTTAGCTTGAATACCTGCAAGTTATTTGTTGAATACAAGTTGTTCCAGTAAAATATAACTCTGTTGATGCACTTTGTGCCTGTCTTGTTTTGAATAAACTGACTCCTGTTATTATTAGAATCAATACATTCTAAAAGTATTTAGTTGGCATTTCAGGAATGTCTGTTGAATGGAAAAATAGTAGAAATCATTCTTGAAAAACTATTGAGTTTTGGATAAAACCTTTCTTGGGGTACTTGAAGCAAATAATTTATTCATTACATTAATATATCGTCTTTCTGCCAATGCACCCAAGGCAGTTTAGAATTTTAAAGGACTGAAATGATGTAACATGTAAAATTGGCCAGGTGAGGAGGGCACATTCTGGCTGGATAAAGGTCTAATGTTGTCTTCACCTCCCTCCCTCAGTCTCTACTTCCTCCCCACAGGGCAGATGGTGTCTGTTGAATCTCAAATACCCTTGTTCAGTCAGTTTGATTGGTTAGGATTGGAAATATATACCATACAATCTATAAGCCAATAACATTGGAGCATGATCTCATTTCTCTTAAATTCCCCTTGTGCCATCAATAATATACTTCTCAAAGTCTGTATGAATTCATTCACCTTGTTATCTTGAAGGGCTATAAGTAAGTTTTAAGTGGCAGCAGAGTAAGGTTCTAACTAAATATTTTTTACTATTGGCAGGGTCTAATTATAGAGCTCTGTTTGTTCTTCTGACTTCATTGTACTCAGTACTTTGATTGTGAGCTACCTTGGTAATTGTGCAAACTAAAGGGTGACATCTAAATGTTTAAACACAAACTTTAAATTAAATAGAAAGTAATAGGTAATATTTAAAACCATTACTATTTTATTTCTTTCAGATATACAATGAAAAGGAACTACTTCAAGGAAAACTGGATCTCCTTAGTGACACCAATATGGTGGACTTTGCAATGGATGTCTACAAAAACCTTTATTCTGATGATATTCCTCATGGTAAGCTATCTACTTACAAATAAAACTGTGACAGGATCTACAGTCAGCCCTCGTGACTTAAAAATAATAAAGCCCATGACTTTGTAAGTTACTATCATATACTGATCTTTAATGTTGACTAAATCCAAATTGTTTGTTTAAAAAATAATGTCATTTTGTTCTACCAAAATTCTTTTTCAGTTCTATTCATATATTTTAATGTTTTGGCTTCTGAGTCCCACTGTAGGAACTGGTTTGCATGCCTCCTCCCATCCCAACACAGATTCTAAGACAAAAGACGAAGGGAGATGCATTTGTCTATCCTCAAGGCCTATCTCTTGCTGTGGTAGAGGCAGTGACCTCAGTGATGAATGGAAGGGTGGAGAGAAGAACAAGAGTAGGGAATGAAAAGGACTAGAACAATGTCCCACTCCTTTCCCTACTTGTCAAAGTTGACATGCCTTCAGTTAGAATTATGTAAATATTACAAAGAAGTGGTGTTAACCAGATGGCTCTTCTCTACTTCTATATTTCTTTTAATGACAAGATTTCCCTAAAACAGGGTATAGTCCATCTAGATTGGAGCCCTCCTTATCAGGCAAGTCATTCTTCTTTATGCAGTGGGGTAGGAGGTGAGACTTGATGCACATTGGTGGAATATTGGGGCTCCCTGGAAAATGTCTCTTGTATTTGCCAGGATCTATCTGTCACTGAGGGATTTTGTCACACTTTTTCTGGTCTAAAATGTTCCCACTTAAATCTGTTCACATTCATTTTCTCAGTGCACAGATTGAGTTTATATCCAAACTCTTCAATAAAATGTTTATGGCCTAAAATATTTATTAGTATTGTGGAGCTGGAGTCACGTGTTCAAACATCTAAACTGCTGTAGTTAAGCTTTTTTCCTCCTTCAAAAAATGGACACCATAAATATTCTAAAAGTTTGGTAAGCAAGTAGTACTTCTGATTTATTCAGGCTGTTGCTTGTTTTGTCTGAGCCCATTTGAAAACTTCACTATACTCTTTCCCCCATTGCATTCAGAATGGGTGTTTAGATCTCTTTCTTGAAGCTTGTGGGCTACTCTGCTGAGATGCAATCAGTTGTAGCAAGACACATTTAAACAAATGATTTTGTTGACCTAATAATCAATTGTATCTAACTGATTAGGACCTAGGTGAATAAAATTTGAGAATTCTAGGGTACAACAGTATTATCTTGCTTGATTGACTATTGCTGACAGAACTTTTTGTATAGATGACTTAACTTATTTTTTCTGTTTTTCTCACCAGCTTTGCGTGAAAAGAGAACCACAGTTGTTGCACAGCTAAAACAGCTTCAGGCAGAAACTGAACCTATTGTCAAAATGTTTGAAGACCCAGAAACTACACGGCAAATGCAGTCTACTAGGTAATGCTTTTGGATGTTGCATTCCTGCAAAAGTTTGCAGAATTGCTACTTGAGTGTAATTGGATAATTTTTCAAGTTTGATCTTCTAATTGCGTGAGCCTCGGTGCAATCCTATGCATGCCTACTCAGAAGTAAGTCTCCCAGTTGTAAATACCATGTAAGTGTATGTAGGCTTGTAGCCTATGTAGTCACTAGGATGGTTTATCATCTAGATTAGAAATGGAAATAGTTCTGCCTGTGTGCAGCTGATGTTCTGTTGATTTTAATTTGTGAAACCTAATTCAAACATGCTTGAAATTCTTAACTTGAAAGTTCTTTCAGATGAGAGAGATTGACATGTATTCCACATGGGAAATTGAGTCTTTAAACCTCCAATTAGCTAATCATGTCTCATTCTCTAGACTAGAGCAATCTGGTGCTCTCCACATGTTTTGGACTCTAGTTCTCATCAGGCCCACCACAGCTATGTTAGCTGGGGCTCTTCAGAGTTGCAGCCAGAAACATTTGGGAAAGGTTATGTCAGATATTTCGACAATCGTATCCCATTGCCTTAGGATCTAAGATGTACCTTTACTTTAAAAAAAATAAAATCTTTTATTAATTTTCCAAAACCAACAAAAAATAAAAGCAACAATACATATTCAAACATAGAAAAAAGTAGAGTTGACTTCCCCCATTTCCTTCCCTGGTTCTTTTATCATCATACCGCATGTCCATTTAAAATCATTAAAATTACTTATTGTCCAGGCATAATGTCTTTACAAGCCTTTTTAAAATCCTGCTAATGTATTAACCTGTGTACATTGCTTCTGTATATATGCAATAAAGTCCTCCCAATCTTCTTTAAATTCCTTTTCATCTCTTCCTCTTAATTTCAAAGTCAATTTTGCCATTTCCACATATTCCATTAACTTCACTTGCCAGTCTTCTTTAGCTGGGACACCTACTTCTTTCCAATGTTATGCTAATAATATTTGTGCGGTAGTCGTTGCATATTTAAATACAATGGTACCTCTGGTTGCGAATGGGATCCGTTCTAGAGGCCCGTTTGCAACATGAAAAGAATGCAACCCGCAGCGATGCGTCTGCGCACACGCGGGTTGCGATTTGTGGCTTCTGCGCACGACGTCATTTTGCGCTTCTGTGCATGCGTGAGCTGCAAAACCCAGAAGCAACCCTTTCCAGTACTTCCGGGCGCTGCGGGACGTAACATGAAACGGATGTAACATGAGGTATGACTCTTAAGTCTTTTTGCGGTCTTGTCATATCCACTCCTGTAAATACCAGAAGCTTGGAAAGCTTCTGGTTTTTTAACAAACGTTATTTTGAACATCTTCAATCCATTATAAATCATTTCCAAGTACTTCTGAACAATTTTGCAATCCCACCACATATGAAAAAATGTCCCTTTTGTTGATTTACATTTCCAACACTTACTTTCTCTATTTTTATACATTTTTGCTAAACTTACTGGAGTTAGGTACCATCTATACATCATTTTCACATCATTTTCTTTAATTGCCACACATGCAGTAAATTTTATTTCAGTCTTCCATCATTTCCCCCAAACTTCCATTGATGTACCTGGACTTGCTAAGGGTGTTTCCTTAATCCTGTTTATGTAGGAGTAAGCTTAATCAAATTCAGTTGGACTTATTACTGAGTAGATATCATTGGGATTGTGCTTGTAAGTCCCCTTCTACCTTTTAAAAGCCAGAATGGAGGTCGTATTCAGTGAAAAGAAAAAATTATTAACTATTATTACGTTCTGTTGTTTTGTATATTATGTTAAAAGCAACCCAGCTGGGGCAATCCAGTCAGATGGGCGGAGTACATATGATGATGGTGATGTCTCTATTCCATGTCTGTGAGGTAACCTGATAGAAAGTGCCACTGCTGCATCTGCCACTATTTCCATACCCTTTTTTAAAGCATCTGGTTTGGGGATTGCAGAGCTAGGTATAACCCCTAAAGAGCTGTATTTGGTTAAGAGGTGACAGGTGCTGATTTCTACTGTGGAGGGAAAAGGATTACAAGTGACGGGACATAATAGGATGCTGTCTAAGGCAGAGAGATATTGCCCTTACACTCTCCATAAAAGAAGAGGAGGGTTATTGGACCCTGTGCCCATATTATTGAAAGTTAAATAATACCCAGCCGGTGGCATGCAAAAATGCATGCTGCAGCAATGTAGGAGTTGGCCTTGAGTGAAAACTAATTCACTTGCTCATATATGAAATGTAGAAAAAATGAATTTGCTTTCAGTGAACAGAAATGTTTATCTCTGTAATGTTTTTGTGTGATTTATAGCACTACAGTGAACTCTTCTTTATTACAGGGATGGTCGGATGCTATTTGACTACTTAGCTGACAAACATGGTGTAGGTATCAATTACTAAATCTGTAAAATTAAGTATGCATGATGCAAAATAAATGGACTTCAGATGTGAGAACTGGTCATGTGATTGATTGTGTCCTTCTGTGATGTATGTATTTGTAGCCTGCCTTCTATACTGAGTGGTCCCAGGGCGGGTTATAAAAGCACAGTTAAATATTAAAATCATATACCTCTTTTATGCAATGGTTCTAAACTTATGGTGAGCAGCTATTTTAATGCTTAGTCTCACAGTGTGAGAAGAGGAGGAGTTTGGATTTGATATCCCGCCTTTCACTCCCCTTCAGGAGTCTCAAAGCGGCTAACAATCTCCTTTCCCTTCCTCCCCCACAACAAACACACTGTGAGGTGAGTGGGGCTGAGAGACTTCAAAGAAGTGTGACTGGCCCAAGGTCACCCAGCAGCTGCATGTGGAGGAGCGGAGACGCGAACCCGGTTCCCCAGATTACGAGACTACTGCTCTTAACCACTACACCACACTGGCTCACACTGAGCTGGAGAGAGATGTCTGTTTGGTGGGAGCAGAGTAATTCCATTGGCCATAAGTTAACCATTCTTTTTGGGTATTGAAATCAAAGGAGTTACTCTGAGTATGACTTAGTTAGATACAACCCTGTGTATTGATTGGTTCAAAAGGCATGCAAGCTGGAAAGCCCTCTGGCAAATACAACTAAAGGCTTTGACATCTACTGGCTAGATAAGTGATGAGAATTCAGTCAGCACTGAACTGGGCATGAATTTTTAAAAGGGGAAATTGAGGCCTCTGAGTCACAATCTAGTCACCTGGGAACAGTTTCTGGTTGTCAGTGCTGGCTGACATTACTAATGCCAAGTCTGATTAAATCTCATTCTACCTTTTCACAAAGTCAAGTTTTAATTAGATTGTGTCCATTTCAGCATTGTCTAAGCATGCACAGAATGAGGGCTTCATTGTTGTGGTTGAAGTATAACTTTTTGAATGTTTCTGCAATGTAACAGACTTCCTGCAAGTTAAACAAAAACAAACCTAGTATATTTGAGAAATAAGTTCTATTCCACCATGCTCCCTGCTGTGGTGGCTTTGCACTTGGGGAGAATTCATGAGCCCTCACCATCAATAATTTTGTGCCCTCAGAACTTTGCCTCTACATTATTCCGCTGCATATTTAGACAAGACTGAACTACCTCCAAAACAATTTCTTGAAACATTTTTGATATTTGTTCTGTTTGTCTTGCAGTTTAGGCAAGAGTATCTAGATACACTCTACAGGTATGCAAAATTTCAGTATGAATGTGGCAACTATTCAGGAGCAGCAGAATACCTGTACTTCTTTAGAGTATTGGTAAGTTTTTTCTATATATAAATAATTTCAGATTATACTTTTAAAAAGTTTGTGGGCCCTAAATTGAATGTCCATATGAGTTTGCTTTTAATTTTGAGACTGCTAATATGAATATAAATTCCTCCTTTCAGGGTAGACACTTTCTAGCAAAACCTCTAAATTATTGGCAGAATCACTGTTCCTTGTGTGTGTGTGATTTTTGAGAGCAACTCAGCTGTATTCAAACAGTGTACCTGCCTAAAGAGAAACAAAACTGTTTCTTAGAATGGCACTGCTGCAATTAACTTAGTCTTTACCTCACTTGAGTCCTGTCTTTGTAACTGCAACATGAAAAGTTAGATGCTGACTTGGCTTTCAAATACCACACCAGTCCAGCCACTGAGATCTTGCCACAAAGCTGTTGCAGACTCTCATTTTACCTATTGTACTTGATGAATATGTATGGAGATGGGGATGATTTATTTTTCATGACTGTAGCTTATTGCTTCACTGTTTTAATACTGTTTTATTTCATTGTGATTTTATTGCTGTATGTATTGTATAAGCTGCTTTGAGGTATCATTTGGGCTGGCAACAGGGCTTAAATGTAGGAAAATAAATAAAATACATAGCCGAACATTTAATTTCTAAATTAATTACAGAAACAGAAAAGTGCTGAGGCACAACTAAAGTGAAGGAATTAGATGGTAATTCTGAATTTAGTGGTTGCTTTTGAGAATTTTGTCAGTCTTTCCTTTTAATTATCATAAAAGACTTTGAGTAGTAGTCTTGTATTTTGGAAATGGCTTATACCAATAGTTCACAAATGCAGCAACTTAGAACAACATGAAGAGTTGATTATTCATGTCACTTTGTGTGGTGATAAAGTAAGAGAAGATCTAGGGCCATGAACTTTTTGTGGCTGGTTGAATGAACGTTTTATTCTGTTTAGAAATGGAAATTAATGGTTGGGTAAACTAACAAATTGAAGTTAGTCTACTCTAATATAGCCTTACCTGAAAGTAGGTTACTATGCAGTGCCAACTGAAGTTGTGCAGAGCTGAGTAAAAAATGGCATGTATGACCTTGTGCCCCAAACTTGAGCAAAGTAATGTCATCGTCTTTCCCCACCCTCAGCTAGGGGGGATGAAAATACGTATGGTTCTAATATTATTTGAGGGTTCTGGAGTGTGTATGAATGACATTATTTGATATCCCCAACAAATTTAGTCTCTCTGATCTTTCTGAGCACAGCTTTCAGTTAAATGACAAAGCTTGTTACTGGGATGGAAGTATAATGATAATGAGGTAGCATTCAAGGCACAGCGACAACTAGCTGATGAGGCAGTAGTTGATGCTCAAATTTCAGAAACTTCAAGGGCAGAGGAAATCCAGTTTCTGGAGACCTGGCAATGTGCAGTGCTTGATCCAACTTTTCTTTCTTTTTAAAATAAGAATTTCTTAGGTATTTTCTCTTTAGTCTTTCAGAATTTTAGTTATATTCTGTAGGTTTTAAAATAATGGTTAAATATGCAACTGTTAATGTTTTGAGGGAAGCTAGTTTACTTGTCTTTGAGAAGAAATTTGTTGATAAGTGAGATTTTTGAGAAACACATGCTATGAAAGTACCATTGTAATGGATTTGAGGCTAGAGTGTTGTTCTCTGAATGACTTGTCGTTTGGCCCTGTGTCAGCTAAAGCTGATTGACCCTCACTTGAAATTCAGTACAGTATTTTTTTCTTTTGCCACAAATGTGGACTTGTGTTACAGGGTGTCTTATAAATAGTAAGAAAGAATAAATGTGTTGCAACAACCCATGCTCAGCTGTAAGGGTGCATATTGTAATTCTACGAGTTCTCTATTATATAATGATATCTTAAGCTGAAATTACAGAAAGGGTCATGACACCCCCATAGCCATCCCTGTTAAGCAGTCTGTACAAGCCATTACTCTAGACTATAGTAGTCTGCTATAGATTTTCCTCATTCTGATTAGCAGAGGTTTTCTGTAGAGCTGGTGGTTTTATTAGTTAAGCTTTAAACCCTTTTAAATTAGTGTGTGAAACCCCAAACTACACTGAAGTATTGTTGACAAAGGAATCCTTATTGCTTGTATTGAAAGTTCTGTGCAGAAGCTGTGGCTGCCAATTCTCCAGGCTTTCCTGGTTTTTAAAATCTCCAGCTGAATCTCCTTGGAAATGCCTAGTGCTGCTGATTGTTTCCTAGAAAATCAAAACTGATTTGCTAAATGAAACACAGCTCATTCTCCCAAAATTGTGGAACAAGCATGTCAGTGGCATATTCTCTCTCTACTGGTGCCAGCAAGTCTCTAATCAAAATGTTTGACCTAGAGAAGTATTAAATTATTGTGGTTATTGTAATTGGATTCACTTATTTAAAACAGGTTCCATCAACAGATAGAAATGCTTTGAGTTCACTCTGGGGAAAGCTGGCATCTGAAATTCTGATGCAGAACTGGGATGCTGCCATGGAGGACCTTACAAGATTGAAAGAGACAATTGACAATAATGTGAGTTTATTTTTATTTACATATTGACAGATAGCTGGTGTGGGAAGAGGAATTGCAGCTGGTGGATGTTGGCAAATATTTAATATCACTTCACATTTTGCTCAAAATAGTTATGGTTAGCAGTGCTCTTGGAGTCTTTCTTTTTAGGCAACTTTTTCATGATGTGCCTGGGAAGTCAGCTAAATCAACTGATTTGTTGATGATTCCCTATTGCTTAAAAGAAATGGGAATCTGGCTTTCAGAAGGGGAGTAGCAAGTGGCAAGATACAATAAAAGTTTAAAATCTGTGTAGAAAGAGTGTTTTTAGGGCATATTTCTGTTCTCATACAGTGGTACCTTGGATTAAGTACTTAATTCGTTCTGGAGGTCCGTTCTTAACCTGAAACTGTTCTTAACCTGAAGCACCACTTTAGCTAATGGGGCCTCCCACTGCCACTGCGCCACCGCCCCGCGATTTCTGTTCTCACCCCGAAGCAAAGTTCTTAACCTGAGGTACTATTTCTGGGTTAGCGGAGTCTGTAACCTGAAGCGTATGTAACCTGAAGCGTATGTAACCCGAGGTACCACTGTATTACCATAGGATACTAGAACTAAAGGTTGCCTACTTGTAAGTGGTAGAGGCTCTGAAGGGTTTAAGACAGGCACCTTTACCAGCCTGACCTGAAGACGTTAAGGATTGAATCTGGGATCTTTTGCATGCAAAACATGTTGCTCAACTATACCATACCACTACACATTTCAGAACTCATGCTGCCTCTGACTTTTGTCAACTGTGTAATGTCAGGAAGCTGTTGTGACGGCCGAGGCAAAGGGTCCCATCTCTCCTGGGGTGGCATCATGAGCTGTGCCTCTGCAGTTTTGCAGCAGCGCGTTGCTATTGCTTGCAGGCAGAGGAGACAGTAGTATGCAGAGTTACGGTACTGGCTGGGCACTATGTTGAATGATTTTTCTTGGATAGTATGGTGGCTCATGGATAGTCACGCAGGACCTGTACTTGGGACTCTGTTGTCTAGCCTACTAACAATTGGAGGCCAGAATACATAGAATTGGCTTTCTGCATTTCCAAAGCCAGGAAATTGTGCTCAGTGCTGTGGCAGTGGGGGAAATAACTGATGAGTTTTGCCACTCAACTATCATCATCATCATCATCATCATCATCATCATCAGTTAGTTGCTTTATCTCTCCCAGGGCAGCCCAGCACAATTTATAACCAATGTACTGCTCACCAGAGCTAAGTGGCAATTTATATGGCTAGTTTCTTTTGGCACTCCCATTGAATCAAATTCAGATTGTTCAGAAATCTTGGGTTAAAATGGGCTAGAACGGAGAAATTAGAAACCATTATGCCTGGATAACTGGGAAGTTTTTAATGTTTGATGTTTATTGTATTTTTTAATATTTTGTTGGAAGCCGTCCAGAGTGGCTGAGGAAACCCAGCCAGGTGGGTGGGGTACAAATAAATTATTATTAAATAAAATGATGATGATGATAATAATAAAATTACACGAGAGTTTTCTGTCCCTTCCACCCCCTGTAGCCACTTCTACCTCTGAATTCACAGGGGTGGAGACTATCCTGGAAAATGTGGGCATTTTGCTGGGGGTGGGGGGGATGTCCTTCCTGTCAACATAAGTTTACTTAGGATCCAAGAACTAAAATACTGTAAATGTAAACTGTTCAGTAAAATACCTTTCTATTTTTTCAGTCCGTCAGCTCTCCTCTCCAATCTCTTCAGCAGAGAACATGGCTCATTCACTGGTCTCTCTTCGTTTTCTTCAACCATCCTAAAGGCAGAGATAACATAATTGATCTTTTTCTCTATCAGCCTCAGTGAGTTGATCTATACCTACAAAAATAAAGGGGATGTGTAAGAATGTAGTAATCCAGTTTTCTGCCCTGATGATGTTAAACATTCCTACATACTTTAGAAGGTTGTTCTATGCCTTTGAAGTGAAATGTACGGTTGTATCCTTTCCACGGTTTTGAGGCTACAGTATAGCTCCATATACTATTACACTTTTTAAAATTGGTATGTCTGCATAAACATGCATAGAATCCGGCTAGAAGCATGTGAAGCCCAGACATTTAGGAAACAGAAGTAAACTCTTAAATCTAAGCAGTTGAATAGAAATTTGATTACATTTATGAAGTTATAACTCTTGACAAAAATGAAAGGTACTAATAGAAAGTGCTTCATGTTACATTACCGTAGAAACTTAGCTATGTGATTAGCAATTCGATACTTGATGTGCCAAGTTTAAAGGTTTCTGCTGTACTATGATGCATCAAATACTGAAGGGCTGAATATTACAGGTACAATCCTTTTAGTGGCAACTACCATAAACTTGGAAGAGGCATTATTTCATAGGTAACTTCATCTTGGCATGATGTCTCTGATATTGTATTACATTTAAAGTTGCCACAAAGAATTTTAAGAGTACAGTCTATTTCAGTGTAGTTGGGTGGTGATGTCAGTGTTGCATGAGGTAATGCGCTGATTCATTGCCATCTTCTAGTGTTTTTCAAGGACATATGATTCATCTGCTGTAGCCATTATATGCATTATAGACAAACAGTATGTGTGAATTAATCTCAAGACTGAACTGTCTCGGACAACCTCTACTCCAAATAATTTTATTGCACTCTTATTATGATGGCAACTGTTTCCACTTAAGTTTGCACCCATTTTCCATCTGCAGTCAATCCTGATTTGTTCTGGAATACTGTTTGCTAATGCCATTGAATTCATATTTTGTGCAACAAATTACAATTTAGGAGGTTAAATTTGTGTGGAATTTAGTGTATATCATTTACCATCTCACATTTTGGTTTGAGATGATGATTTTGATTTACATTCTGCCCTTCCTTCCAGTGCAGCCTAGGGTGGAGGAATGGCATCAGAAACAAAACATGAAAAAACAAGTAAAAGTAGCTAAAAAACATTCCTATAGCATTTAGCGTACAGCACAACCTCTTTGAAATTGATAATGTTTTATGAGAGTAACCAATTTTAAGTAACATAGTATTCCCATTAGGGAAATGTCCTGAATTTGCAACAAACTGAAAAGCAGCCAAATATTACCACCAACTCTGCTGTCTAGCTTAAACAAAATATTTATGATGTGTGCTTGAAATTGTATACTCCTGCTCAATAGTCTTACTTGTTATAGAGAGTTCAAAAACATTATTTGCTTATGGTTAGATTGGTAAACTTGCCTCAGGGTTCAAATATTACAACGAGAGCTTGATTTGATCTGTGATCAGTTGATTCTAACTGATGGGAGACAATATTGAACTTAGTTTTACTCAGGGCAGGACCATTGAAATTAATGAACATTACTAAGTTGGTCCATTAATTTTGCTGGGTCTACTGGGAGTAAAACTTAATTGAATGCCACCCTTAATGTAAAAACGGGCCTTTCTCAGCGAGGATAAAAATATAAACAAAAGGATTGGCATTTATGGGCAAATGCCAGCGCACAGGATCTTGTAAGAGACACTGGCAACTTCCTACTTTTTCCTGTTTTTTGTGGGATGAGAAAAACAAAAGCTATTTAGGGAAGCTTTTAATGTTTGTTGTTTTATTGTGTTTTTAATATTCTGTTGGCTCAGAGTTGGCCCATAAGTTGCCCAGAGTGGCTGGGGAGACCTGGCCAGATAGGTGGGGAATAAGTAATAAATTACTACTACTGCTGCTGCTGCTGCTGCTGCTATAAAAGCTGCTGGAGCTCCAGTAGGCAAGGCTTTTTCCTCTTCTGACTTTCTGGCAGGTGAAGAACCTGAGTTTTCTTATATTCTCGTTTCCTTCAAAATTTCTGCTTCTCACTCTACAAAACGTTCTGCTTGTGCAGGTATCTTAATGCAATTCAGACAATGTGCCCACATATTCTTCGATATCTGACTACAGCAGTAATAACAAACAAAGATGTTCGGAAACGTAGGCAAGTGCTGAAAGACTTAGTCAAGGTTATTCAGCAGGTAAGGCATACTTTGCTCATACTGCTAATTATAAAAAGCCTACTTTCTAAGTATGACTGTATTTGAACAGAGGCTGTGGGCCCTACCAGACCATTGCTATTATGGGGTGGGATCAGTCACATGCCAACAAATTCATGTTGTGCAATTATCACTGATTAGGAGGTCTGGCACAACAAAACTGCTTCCTCAAAAGATCAGACTTTTTATGATACAAGAAGGAATGGGAAAATCCGCTGGAAAGTATGGGATAGCACTTGATTTGACGCAATAGGATCTAATCTCTCTGCAAACAAATCAGGATGAATGCTCAATTAACAAGCCACCTGGAAGCACCTATACCAAGTTGAAACTTTGTTTTTAGTAGCAACATCAAAAGCTTGTAAAGAGCTTATTATAATAATTTGGGATGAGTTCTGTGGTGCCCATTGCTGCCAAGTTGGGGACTCCAGCAATAAGTGATTTTTGATACAAATGTTTGGGGGTAGAATTTGGAGTTAATCACACAACTTTTCTTCACTATACAGGAATCCTATACCTATAAGGACCCAATAACAGAGTTTGTAGAGTGTTTGTATGTGAACTTCGACTTTGATGGAGCTCAGAAAAAGCTGAGAGAATGCGAATCGGTAAGAGTTTTGTTAAAGACTACACTTGTTAATAACAAAGGGCCTATATGTTGGCCACAGATTCATTATATTGCCCAAAAACAAAGACCTCCATGTATTCATAATCTCTTGTTTAAAGTGTCAATTAATGTTTGAGAGAGCTGGGAATATTGGGGAAATGTGCCCCTACCAGTAGCACAGTAGCTTGAGATGGCTCAGATCTGGGGCTACATGATTAGCATCCTGCTCATCTAATCTTCAACCTCAGCAGCCTAATGCTAGATTGTCTGGGGCTAGGCGAGCTGGAAACTTCCTCAGTCTCATCAGTACAGTGTTTTGAAGGGTATTTTTACTTCTTTCTCCCAGTGGCCTGTGGGAGAATTCAAGAGGTTAATTGAGGTAAGGGTATGTATGTTTCATACTGTGAATCCCCAGTCCTAATTTTACCTTTCCTTTCAGGATATTTTTAAGGGCTTGGCATTTGTAACTGAGTGATTGTCAGAGCTTTGGCGTTTTTCTCACCCTTTTAATTCCTCTATGGCTTCTTGCAGGTTCTTGTGAATGATTTCTTCTTGGTGGCATGTCTGGAAGACTTCATTGAGAATGCTCGTCTCTTTATATTTGAGACTTTCTGCCGCATCCATCAGTGCATCAGCATAAAGTAAGAAAACTAGAAGCTCAGTAGGAAAACACTCTTAGTTTGGTAACACATTGTACTTAACGGATAATGTCGTGGAGTTGCTTCAATAGTGGTTGAATTGTAAGCTAAAAAGAACTAACAGTATGGCAACATTCAGCCATCGTACTAAACCAGGGGTGATGGCACCCTGTAACTAGCTTTCATCCAGGGGTCTGGGTTCTTCCCTCTAGCCCATAGGGAGCAGCTGAAGGGATAAAGGGCCTTGAAATTGTGCAGTTGTTTTATTTATTTGAATAATTTGTATACTACTTCATATTTCAAAGAAATCTCAGTGGTTTGTATCCTAGAAATGCCACAAAGATACAACAATAACATTTTAGATAAGAAGAGTTGCACGACACCTTAAACATTGATGTAATCTGAAACAACATATGGGAACCATAAGAACTACTGTCAGATCTAAAATTCAGCCAAGAAACCAGCCCACCCATCAAATATACAAGCAGTATATTTCAGAAACAACTGATTATACCTTTAAAAATAACAGAAAGTTTGACATCACCGTGGGCTTACCTACAAGAGCAGTGAGTTAAAATTATTTTTGATGTTGGAGACTTGTTAAGTGCCTTCAATGTTCTGAAAAATTAATGGAAAGAAAATCTTGTTCCGTGCCATTATGATCCCAAAGGGTAGCATTCCGACAAAACTTTTGAAAGTACTATCTGCTCATCTTAACTTGCATGTGTGTGCTTGTTTGTGTCAGTAGGCACATATAAGTGACCCTGACTAGGAAGGGAGAGCAGAGATTCCCATGTCTCGTTAAGTGTGGTGCCTTCTACTAAATATTTCAGAGCTTTATTGCAGAAGTCATAAACCACACATCCTGAAAGTTTTCTCTTTCATCTTCACCCTTATAGTCAGCCAGTGTGTGAGAGGCTGGGCATGTGAATTTCAGATCTTCTCTCAAGATTGCCACATCATGCTGACCTGTTAGGATCAAACTTAAAAGTGCAGTTCCTCTGCACTAGGTTCCTGGCTTCAGACAAGAGCAGTGATTGAAGCTATTAAGTGTATATAGACATGACTGTTGGGGAAGAAATATGAATGAATCAATGCAGTTCAAGGACGAAGTGCCTTTGACTGAGTCTTCTTGCTTGATTAGTCATTGTAACCCAATGGGTGGTACAATTTGTTTTCAACAACAGCACAGCACCTCAAACCAAAGGGACACAGATCAAACCCTAATTTTCATGCAACCCCACACCTAAAAATAAATAGCTCAGTCAATATATTTAAAACTGTTTGCTGAATAACTATTGAGGGAGTATGAGATACTTTTCTAAAATGAAATAAAATAATTAAAACTGATTAGTTCAGTTTGGAACCTCAATATTAGAGACCAGTATAAAAATTCGTAAATAAATATGCGTAATCTGGTTTCAGAGTTACTGTTCCCATATGGTCTTTCATATTATTCTTCAGACAACAAATTTGAACATCTGAAGGGGCAAGCAGAAAGATGTGAGGGCAGCCCTGCCCTTTCAGTGATGCTGTGTGAGCTCACTGGCCAATGCACAACCACCATTAGTTTGAAGCAAGATGTCTCATGTGTAGGATTTTAACCTGAGGAGGGGGAAACACTTTTAACAAATTACTGGGTAGTTGGAAGTTCCACGGCTGAGAGAATAATCCTGCAAATTTAATAACTTAAAAGTATGTTGTCTTAACACAGGCAGCCAGAAGGCAAAGTAACTAAACTTCAGTAGAATGTAGACAGAGATTGCATTAGGGAATGATTAAAACAGAGGTTCCAGTGTAGCATATTGGCCAGGTTTCAGGTTAAAAACAGTGAGCATTTCTGAAGTCCAGCAGCTAGGGGAATTTTCAAGTTTATAATTCTCAAGGAAATGAAGCACCAAAAAGGAGAGAGCCCAAAACTTATTAGAAAGCCACAGGAAATGCCATCTGCAGAGTGTCTGTTGACAAAGCAGCAGATCTGGGCTGGCTCTTGTAAAGAATAAGAAACTGAGAAAACATTGGACATAAAGTGACCTCCTTGAAAGAGTGATCATATTGTTACAAACCTATGTCTAACTCTCAGATATTGGGAACAAGTGTTCTGATGCAACACATAGAAATGCCATCTGCCCAGTGCTTTATTACTAATTGAATTAACATGAAACCCATCCCTGCAATGGTTTACTTTGTCAAAAAGCAGGCAGACATTTAGCAAATGAAAAGTATTGTAGAGAGTCCTTTTATAGTGTGTGTTGCTGTCCTAATGATTAGCTACTTACCTAACCAAATCTAATTCCTTCTAATTTCTGGCCCATTATAATTGGCCTTCTCCTTCATAAATTTAAACTATTGTGACTAGTGTAACATGGTTTTTTAACAATGTACATGAAATGATCTATGAATCTCACTCATTTCTAAAGGGTCGTGTTATTAGCTGCTCTCAACATGAATCAGACGGACAATGAAGTGTTTCACACAATAACATCAGCTTATTTCTATGAATACCTCTCAGTTGTTTTGTTTTTCTTTTGTAGTGTAAATGGGCAGATGAGTCCACAGTGGATCAAACTTTATGAATTGTAAACAGTCAGCCAGTTCTCTCCCTGATGCTAAATTTAAAGGGCCTTTATATGTGTTAGGATGAATTTTAACCAAGAATATTCTGTGGTGCAAAAAGGTGTTTTCGCTTTTCTATGTATCCCTCTCTTGTTGCTGTCAGCTGTTAGAATACCAGTGTTTAAAACAGACTAAAACACTGCAAAATTTGCAAAGATGCTGGAATTATCAGGCATATTATTTACAGTTATTTAACATGTTCTCTAATGTTTCAAACTTTATTAAGTGTATTTCTTCTTTTTCAGTATGTTGGCAGATAAGTTAAATATGACCCCTGAAGAAGCTGAGCGATGGATTGTGAATTTAATTCGGAACGCAAGGCTTGATGCCAAGATAGATTCAAAATTGGTAGGTTTCCCATTGCATTGCACGGCATAATCTGATTTATTAAGGGGAACTCTTAAAACTCATTACTAGCTACAAGATCTCATGGCTACAGTATCCTGCCTAATTCTGTATTTTTGTTGGCTTTCCCCCCCTCTGCTGCTGCTGCTGCATTGAGTAACATTTAGCCCAGGAATGGGGAACCTGTTGCAACTCCCTTCAGTACTTGCCAGCATGGCAAATGGTCAAGTATGATGGCAGTGGTAGTCCCATTATTTGGAAGGCCACGGGTTCCATGATTTTGAAAATGTGGTCACTTATTTTGTGACATTTTGGTTGTTCCTAATACAGCCCAACTGGATTTTAGTGAAGGGCTTCTTGCTGACTCCTGCTATCTTCCCCCCTCCCCCATGGCCCTGCAGCTCAGTATTTTATACTAAAATGACCTTTAGCACTTTTTAAATGAGGAACAAGAGTACACCACTCCAAGATGCATGGAGTGGGTGGCTTTAGATGAATATTTTAGATGTATACCTGGGTCATGCAACAAAATGCTGCTCAGGGTGCCAGGCTCTGCATTTCATGAACTCTTGACCATGCTCAGTTCTTATTGGGCTGCTTTGTGTTCTCTCCCGCCCTGCCCCACCGCCTTTGCAGGGCTTTTCCTGAGGGTTTTGGACTTATGCCAACCTATAAGTTCCCCCAAGCCTGCTGCTACTTCTGCCTTATGCATGGATGTTGTCATTTTAGATACAACCTCAGATTAATGGATTTGTTTATTTTGGCCATATTTGATTTGCCTCTATTATTATTTTGTTTTGTGTAGACGCATTATGTTTCAGCTTGTTAACCTGCTCTGAATTTGCTTATAATGTAGTGCGGCAAGGTTTTGAAGCTGGGGGAGGGCATAGAAGATCAAGGATGTGATAAGCACTTTATAATTATTTTCAGCATCTTCCTAGTCTCACTGTCTCCTCCCCCCCAACCCTCCCCCCACATTCTCATATGTTAGGACTCCCTGCATTTAAGCAGAAATTTGGTGCTAGACCAAATCTCCAGGGGAAAGTGCTTTTTCCCCAGTGTTCACCTGTTTTCAGCTCTTGTCCCAAATTAATTGGTACATTTAGGGATGGGTTGAGATGCAGATCCGAAATTTGTTGAAGGATAAATACAGTACTAGAAAACTTACATATGCCCTGTGCATGCTTACCAAGTATAAAATGGGGTGAGATGGATTTTGTAACACTCGCTAAACATCAAGAGTATTAGAAAGTTAGTGGCAACCCTGTTCATCAATGACGTAAATATGAAGGGAATAAAATCTCCATCAATGTGTATGCCCATAAGTTTCCTTCCATACGGAAGGCAAATAATACCCTGTAAATTTTGTATCGCGTACAAAACCTGTTTTCAGCATTTGAGGCAATGTTTGTATATATTTTTTGTAGGGTCATGTTGTTATGGGAAACAATGCAGTATCACCTTATCAGCAAGTGATTGAAAAGACCAAAAGCTTGTCTTTCCGGAGTCAGATGTTAGCTATGAACATTGAGAAAAAACTGAACCTAGGCGGTAGGGCTGAGGTAAGTCCATGTTGTCCTGCCAGTATATTATTAATTTAAGTAGAAATCTCCAAAATGGAAATTCATAAAGAATTACAGTGAGATGGTTAAATATAACTTGCTTGTCTCTAGGGTTGGAATATGGAATAGGTTTATTTTATTTAGTTATTAAAAGATTACTATACCACTTTTCATTTATGGAAAGAAATACCAAAATGATTCAGAGGGGGGGGGGAAGAGTAACAAATCCAGTAGAAGCAATAATCAGTACAAATCACAGAAAGCAGCATTAATAGTATTAAGGGTCATGGAAAGCCTGCATGATGAGGGATGTCTTCAACTGGCAACAAACACCCCTGCAGCTGTTGCTCCCTTGGTCTCTGGGAGAGCATTCCACATGGTGGACACAACAAAGAAGAAAGTCTAGTGCCCTAAAGTTCTGGAAAGTAGATTCATGTATACACTGCTAAAGTTATCCACAGCAATGTGTGTTACTCTGACTAAAGCAGATTTAGAAATATTTTCCAAATAATTAGTTTTTATTAGCTTTGAATGCCAAACACTTTGTGTCCTGACTTTCAAATTTGCTTCTTCTTTTTAAAGGCACCTAATTGGGCTACTCAAGACTCTGGCTTCTACTGAAACACTTCTCGGGAAGAAAGACAACTTGATAAGAACTTTAATTATGTACTGTTTTGAAGAGGTGGCAATTATGTGGACTTTGCAGCACATGTTGATTTGAATAAAATTGGCTACTTTTAATTGACTGGTTGTCTATCTTTATAATTGGATTTGTAAAAGGTTTTGTTCAAGGCAGCAAAGCTAGCAATTCATGAGAAGCTGTAGAAATCTAATTTAAAGTTTAATGGAATCGCTTAAACTTCCAAGTACAATTGCTAAAAAAAACCTACCATCTAAGCTCCCATTCAATATTATTTTAATAAAGAATCAAATTTGCTCTGTATGAGCACTAGATTTATATATACTTGGACAGTGGGTGTGAGTCTTATTCTTTCCAAGAATAAATAAAAATGGTACCCTTGATTTAAGACATCCCTTCAACAGAGATGCCTGCTGTTCCCTTGTAGCCTGTCTTATAGAAACCAGTGGCCAACATCTAATGTGTTGCAGTTGTCACAAGAGTTTCACAGCAACAGGTAGAAAAAGTATTATCATGAAACATTTGTTGCCATTATAGGTGAATCTACATGTAGATTACTGCGTGGTGTTATATCTTGAAAAGGAAACTGAAATTACCAGGGCAATAAGCAATGTTTGTTTATTTACTGCACAGGTAACAGGATAAAAATCAAAGGGTGTGAAGAGTGAATGGGGATGAGCTGCTCTTTCAAGGAAGTCTATACAACCTGTGTAATTATTCTTTTATATAGTCTATAATGACTACTACCATAAGCTGCTGATTTTTGTGCAGTGGGACTTGCATTAAGAAATGAGCTTTCCCCAGGATCTATATTAGGGGCATGTGTGTTTTTTAACTTCATAAATTATCTGGAGTTGGAGGTGAACAGTACGGTGGCCACATTTGCAAAGGATGCTGAATTATTCAGGATAATGTAAACTCTCGAATGAAAGCTCTCTCTCTCTATATATATATGGGCAACAAAACAACAAAGGTAGTTCAATTGTGGTAAAGCTGCACTCTCATTCCTTAACACACACACTGATGGGGGTTGAATTGTTGATAGCTAGCCAAGGGAATACCTTGGGGATAGCTCACTGAAAATAGTGCATGGCTGCTGTGAAAGACTAATTCTTAGCTGGGGGTTTCTTTTTACAGTGGTAGCCTTGCCAGGCAAACTATAATGTTGGTTTTAAACATGTTAATGCATTTTAACTTGTTCTTAACTATTGTGTTTTTATTACTGTGTATTTTGCAGTGGTGTTTTTGGATGTTGTAAGCTGCCTTGAATTTGAGAGAAAGGTGGGGTATAAATACAAACATTAATAAAGTTAAAAGAAAAAAAATTCCTTCCAGTAGCACCTTAAAGACCAACTAAGTTAGTTCTTGGTATGAGCTTTCGTGTGCATGCACACTTCTTCAGATACGAAGAAGTATCTGAAGAAGTGTGCATGCACACGAAAGCTCATACCAAGAACTAACTTAGTTGGTCTTTAAGGTGCTACTGGAAGGAATTTTTTTTTATTTTGACTATGGCAGACCAACACGGCTACCTATCTACTATTAATAAAGTTGTGGGACTCCAGCTTGCCTCTGCTCCAGCCAGCAAGGCCAGCTAAGCAAGATAATGGTAGCTGTACTTGCAACTGGAAGATCACAGGATAGCCACCCTGATTTCATAAGGAAAGGCATCGGATTAGTGGAATGCCCATCCATTATACAACAGAAGTAGGGAACATGTTGCCCTCCAGATGTTACTGCCTTATAGCTCTCATAACCCCTAACCATGCTGGTGGGGAGTCAGAGTTGGAAGTGCAATAGCACCTGCAGGGCCACAACTTCCCCACTCTTGCGATACAGCTAGTGCCTTTGTATTTCTTAGTTATTCTGTTAACCATATTTTAAGAATATTTCAGGTTTTAACAGAAGTTAATCTTTCCCTTCAAATTCAGGTAGGTAGCTGTGTTGGTCTGACACAGTCAAAATAAATAAAAATTGTCCAGTGGCACCTTGGAGACCAACTAAGTTTGTTCTGGATATAAGCTTTCATGTTCTGGGTATCAGCTTTTGTGTGCATGCACACTTCTTGAAATGAAACTCAACATGCACTGAAAGCACACTGTAGGAACCACATAGCTGATTTTAAACAGTAATAATAATAATATTGAAAGTTGAAAGTTCTTTAAAAGTTCTTTAAAAGGTCAGAGAAAATAAAAGGTTACACACTTATTCTTGCTAACATGGAAGGATGAACCATGTTCCAGGTTCTACCTTCTAGAGAAGGAAAGTATGCATACCTGAGTGAGACTACTGCTGTGGATCAGTTACTCTCACTTCTTAAAAAGCAGCTTGTTTCTTTGGGGCTGTGATCTGCTGCAGCTAAACAAGCTCTAGCCATGTCTGTGGCTCCTCTCCCTGCACACAGATGTCCATTCTTTGGATCCAGGCCTATTATATAACTGCCAAATAAGCATTAAAGCAACTTGGATTGCGTAATTTTCACATCACTGCTTGATTGTAGTCAACAAAAGCGCTCTTGTGTAATAATTTAAAGATTCTTTTCCCCCCCTTTTAAAAATGAGATTAAAGTGGAATGCTGTTGTAAACACTGCGAGAAGCTGCCAACATACTTTCCCTATCAAAAAGCGGCTCATTTCTAAAAATACCACTCTAATGCTGACCTTTTTTATTATTTAAGAAAACAGGTTTGAGTTATTCCATTTTAATAAAGGATGTAGAACATTTAGACTATCCCATTTGTTTTGATCTTCTATCAGGTGTAAATCAACACTAAGGAGACGCTGAAGCCTGCACCACTTACTCTAATTTTAAATTCCAACTCATCTTCATTGGTGAGTGGAGTGCTAGGCTCTGAATGGCTCATGGCCCTCAGAGGTTTTCTTTTGTATGCTGCCTAAGAGAAACTGTCTATGTAAAACCCACCTGTTCATGGGTTATTTACATGAGACGAAATGAATACAACGTATAATGATGCATTTGAATGAGCCTTTACGTGTTACCCTTGCCTTTATTAAAAGGTGGAATTTATTACTGTGCTATCACAAGCTGGTCTCTGACCAATAAATTTCATGTTCATGTTACTATGCTTACAGCAGAAGAGAGCCACTACCAAAAGCACAAGACAGAAAACCAAAATTGTTAATGTAGAAGTACAGCGTTCTAAACTGAAATTGAATCACACTAATAATGACTTTAAATACTATTAAGATATGAAACATGGGCATTTGAAAGGATATTTTCCTTCATCTGAACACACACACACACACATCTTCACATACAGTGGTACCTTGGTTCTCAAACTTAATCCATTCTGGAAGTCCGTTCCAAAACCAAAGCGTTCCAAAACCAAGGCGTGCTGTCCCATAGAAAGTAAGGAAAAATGGATTAGTCCATTCCAGACTTTTAAAAACAACCCTTAAACAGCAATTTAACATGAATTTTACTATCTAATGAGACCATTGATCCATAAAATGAAAGCAATAAAAAATGTACTGCAGTCACACAATCAGTAGCTGAACTGGGTTCCGCAGTGTCACAAAAAAAGCCGCAAAACAAAAACACAAAATAAACAGCAAAACCAGACAGACCTCAGCGTAACACTCAAACTGGAAGCGTGGCACTCAAATTGGAAGTGTAACACTCAAAACGGAGCACATTCGGCTGCTGAAAAAAGTTCGCAAACCGGAACACTTCTGGGTTTGCAGTGTTTGGGTTCCAAGTTATTTGAGTACTAAGGCGTTTGAGAACCAAGGTAGAGACTGATATGAGAGAGACATGTTTTGTTGCAGCTGGGTCAGATGAAGGTGTCTGGTTGTGCAGATGCACCGTGGCATTTCTCTGTGCTCCTCCCGGCAGTCGATCCTCCTTTGGTCGCTGCTGTGAATACACGTTCTGTCTGTCTCCAGGCACTGTGGTTGTCTGCAAGGGATTCCCACACGGCGGGGTTGATGTTGCCAGCCTCCATGTTGCGTTTGCATGGGTTGGTCTGCCAGCGGAGTAGACCAGTATTCAAATTCTCAGTCAGCCATAAAGCTCACTGGGTGTGGAAGACACAAGATCTACCCACTCTGGAAGAATGGCAGATGAAGGTGATCGACTGCATGGAACTAGCAGAGATGACTGGCAGAATCCGAGACCAGGGAGAAGAGTCGGTGAAAGAAGACTGGAAGAAATTTAAAGACTACTTAAAGAAATATTGTAAAATCAATGAATGTTAGAAAGATGTTGGATAGAAATTAAGTGGTTTCCGGCTGTAATGTTTTAGGAGATATGAAGAAAAAGGACTATAAATGGGTAAAAGTTCTATGGTAAGGATTTGCTGAACCAACAAACTGAACTGGAATACAAAGAAGGGAAGTATGAGGAGCTCGGAGGAAATAAGGATATGGAAGTTATATTACTGAAAATTGATGTGTGTTTTTAATTGTTTATTATTTTGTATGTTTATTTTTGCATGTTTTGTATGTCTTGTATGTTGTATGTTTATATTCTAAAAATTTTCAATAAATATCTTTTTAAAAAATAAAATAAATCTCACTGGGTGACCTTGAGACAGTCACTGACTCTTAGCTTACTTTACAGGGCTGTGGTGAAGGTAGAAAGGTAGTATAGAAATATAAAGAATATAAATAGCATGGTGGTATTCTGATTGTCTACAAAACTAAGGGTATGGAAGAAGGTGCAGGTCCTGATATATTTCTTTTATGTCTAGGCTAATAGCCAATCTTTTTTAGTTAACAGGTGCTTCCAACTTATTTTGTCTATTTAAGGAAGAAAAGGATACTAACATTTAAGAAGTGTGCCATTTTCCAAGGGGAAGGGAAGTCAAAACAGCTGAGGAGGATATCCACAACAATGTCAAAAAAAAGAGGTCTTCAGAGCAGTGATTAACATCTTAGTCAGTGTTCAGCACAGTAAAATGTCTGGTGCAGAAGAAAGCCTGCTTGTAATCTTTTGTTAGAAGTGCATGATCTCACTACGAATAGATTCATGAGCGTGTTGAGAGATGGGTTTTATTACGAGCAAAGATAAGCAAGGAAAACAGATTGTAAAAGTCAGAACTCCTCAAACAAGGGTATGGAATCGGCTTTAAACTTCTGGGCTATGTCATGCTTTTCAAGAGAGATGCTTGACTGGAGAGGTTTATTAGCTTAGCCTGATGCAGTCTTGTGTGAGATCTACCATCCTACATCACCCCAATAGTTTGGCCCTTTCCCTCCCTCCAACAAGTGGACAGAAACCGATCTCTTCAGTGGGATAAAAACCAATCATAATTAATTATACAGTGCTGAACTCAGAACATGTTCTTGAACTCGGAACATGAAGGTCTAGATTGCATTGGCTGAATATTCTGACTGATGGCTATTTGACCATCCTGCTCTTTCTAGAATCCCATTGAGGGAATGGTATTATGGTTTGGAATGGAGAAGTAGTCGGTAGGGAAAGATTATGCTTCCTCTTTATTCCAACTTGTACCCTGTAGATAGCATCTTTTCAGGAGGTCCTGAAATGCCAGAATCAGGCATTTAGTGTGGCAGCACTGATCCACTGGAACTGCCATCTCTGTGGTCATTTGGACATCTGTTGAAGACAATCCTTTTTCAACAAGCCTTCTAAGTGGATATTTTTATCCCGCTCGGCATCTGTATTGGCTTTGAAATTGTTTTTAAATCTGCAATTTTGATATAGTGTATTGTGAAATCACTTTGAGATACTTCATAGGAAGTGATTCGTAAATGAAATTGATAATCGCAGCAGCAACATAATCCTTTACTAAGTGTGCATGGGATTATAGTATTCATGGTAGTTTTGACTTCCTGCACGTAAGTTCTGCATATGGTAGTGGTCGAGAATCTTCTTGGGCCCCATTGCTTTTAACAGATATAATCTTGAATACACTGCTGTCCTGGTTTTTTTAAAAAACAAATACACACATTCTTCTACATGTGTCGTTTCTGTATAGACAGACGCTTTCCTAATTTCATTAGCAAGGGCTATCTCCTATGCTCCTCGATTCCACTATTTAACACACCCGCCCCTTTCAGTACAAACATTATCAGGTTGTGAATCAATACATGAATTTATCTGTGATCATGTTTTAACGCATCGAAGTATCAAAATGTTTTTCTATAGTCCTCCATTCTGCAACAAAAACACCCAGAGCTACCCATAGGTACCAGCGTTACAAAGGAAATTAAGGGTCTAGTGTCTCAGGACTCATCACAATGTGTTGTTTTCCTTTGACTGAAATGGCTTCAGGTGCTGAAGTCTCATCCAAGAGTGGTTGGAGTTGCACAGCAACCAACTACTAAGTGCCTTAACTGAGAAGGGGCTATGTGTGGCCTATTGATTATCACGATTTGAACTCCAAAAGGGCTTCTTCAGCAGCTGCCTATTTTCAGAGTGTTGGGGGCTATCCCATTTCACAAGTGGTATTTATAGCATCCTGAACCCAGTTGATCACCTCCCTTTCACTGGAGGTTATAAGTCAGGAAAATCAAGTCAGCAGGTGGTGGAGATATAGACCATACTCCTCCAAGTGCCTTGTCCATGCCTTCAGATCTCAAGAACATAAATTCGTTCTACAAAACCAGATATAGCTATTAGAATCATGGAATTGTAGAGTTGGAAAAGGCCCCAGGGGTCATCTAGCCGAACCCCATGTAATGCAGGAATCTCCATGACAGATGGCCATCCAACCTCTGCTTATAAGCCTCCAAGGAAGGAGAGTCCATAACCTCCCAAGGGAGAGAGATTGTCCCACTGCTGAACAGCTCTTACTGTCATAAAGTTTTTCCTGATGTTCAGTTGGAATCTCCTTGACTAAACTAATCTGGAAGCATAAAGTCATGTGACCAGGCACTGGGTGGGGTACATTTGGGACTTTGGACAAGCACCCTGGCAGCCGCTCTTGGCTCAGTGCAACGACCTCCCCTCCGCAAACTGCGAGAGAAGGCTTCCATCAAAACAGTATCTTGTTATATAGCTTATCTTTCAATTCTATTACAGAAAGAGAAGACTTGGATTACTTGAAGCATCTGTGTGCCAGTTCAGAGCTGAAAAGCAACACCCACTGCCAACAAAATTGTTGCCTTCGGGCTTTATTTATTCATTTATTTAGGTAACTCCTGTGCTCCCCCGGAAAGGTATCTGCGGTGGGTGCAGGAGTATTAAACAAATTGTGAAGTTGGGGAAAAGTCTTGCTGAAGTGTTGTTTGAAGCAAAAGTGAAATAGAGAAATAAATATAAGCTTTTAAACAAAGTACTCAATGCAAAATGAGCAGCAGGAAAGCTGTCACCAACACACACTCAGCAAGGCATGTGCAATACACGAATGCTGCAAATGCAGCAGCCCATGATATTTCCAACCAAAAGAATATAGGAAGCTGGCCTGTATTGAGCAAAATGTTAGGCCAATATATATACTGACTGGCTAGCAGCTTTCTGGCCAGAAGCACAGGTGGGCAGCCCCTCACCTGTCATTCCCTCTTATGGGTGATCTGCATGCTAATGGTAGTCTATGGCTGATGATAGGCAGAGCCTGAGACAAAAGTGGTCTGGAATAACTAATCTGAAGCAAAGTTCATCCCGCTAGTGATGCAAAAAGGAATTGTTTTTCATTTCACTCTGCGATTCTCACCCACAGCGCTGTTTCTGTTCTACTGCATTTCGTCTGTCAAAAACGATGCTATTTGCTTCACTGTCTGATGAGGCAAAGCGATGCAATTTACATAAGTTACAGTGCCACTGTGGCAATCCCATTCCATTCATTTCAGTGCAGAGGAAAACTGAATGCAGGGTTATAATCAACTGTGTATCGATGGTGGACTGAAAGCAACAGCAGGGAATACCAGTTGTATTAGCAGGATTGATTTGCATCCCAGATATGGGGCAAATAAACAAACACCAGCAATTTCCACTCTTGTTTCTGTCTCCAAAAGCCCAACATCTGGCAGGGACTGGCAGGGCTCTACAGAGTGTGTGGCAGAGGCAGGGGACCAGGGTAGTGACCCATAAGAGGGGACCAGTGATATATGGAGTGTGGCATCGCCTGCAAAGCTGGAGCCAGGAGAGGAGGAAGTGTTAAGGCATAACAAGGCGTAAGAAGATGCACCAGATGCACTGGAAGAAGAAGAGGCTGTTCAGCTGACAGATGAGTCCATAAACTCACCTTCCCCATCCCTGCTGTCTCCTAGAACCAGAAGGGGCATAAAGAGATTAGAGCAGTGACAACTTTGATGCAGGGGAAGTCTCAGATTGCAGTGATGCATCCTGTCAGAGCAGGGTAAATAAGCAGGGAGAGGGGAGGCACTCCACTGTTGATGCAACTGCTTCATAGGGTCCAGACCTATAGACCACTGCATGGAGGCTAGAAGTGTATGTATCTGCAGCACTATGGTGTTTAGTGTTTTTCTTGTCAGTAAAGAGTTAACTATCAGACACATGCCTTCCTGATCTGGGACTGCTATGACAGCACCCTGCTTCAGTTCTCAAGCCTATGCAGGTCTATTCTGAACTAAGTTTGATCAGGTTGCTTTCCAGTAAGGGTTTATTTCTTTTGTGTTTTTATTAGTAAAGGTGAAGGGACCCCTGACCATTAGGTCCAGTCATGACTGACTCTGGGGTTGCGGTGCTCATCTCGCTGTATAGGCCGAGGGAGCCGGCGTGCAGCTTCTGGGTCATGTGGCCAGCATGACTAAGCCACTTCTGGCGAACCAGAGCAGCGCACAGAAACACCGTTTACCTTCCCGCCAGAGCGGTACCTATTTATCTACTTGCACTTTGATGTGCTTTCGAACTGCTAGGTTAGCAGGAGCAGGGACCAAAGAATGGGAGCTCACCCCGTCGCAGGGATTAGAACCGCCGACCTTCTGATCGGCAAGCCCTAGGCTCTGTGGTTTAACCCACAGCGACCAATATGGCAACTGCTCCGGAAAGCAAGTGAAAGTAATTTGTTTCCTACCTAATTTGTTCTTAAGACTGCTGGGAGGAAACATTTGTTTTTCTCAAGCCATACCAATCAGGAGTAAAAGAAAAAGAAAATATAAAATGGGTGATTTATAAAATAAAACACCGCCCCTTCCGATTGTTCTGAAACTGGATAGAAAGAAGGGAAAGCAGACTTTTAAAACAAGAATAATAAAAAAGGAACTGATCAAGAGGAAGGAACTCTGATGAGATTAAATAACGGCTTATTTCCAAGGGCTTCTGGGAGCTGCAGTTTGCCCACCTGTGATTTTAAATATTTTAATGCCAATGTATGGTACTCTCTCCCTACAAAATTTCCCTGCTCATTCAGTGCACCTGGTCATGGAGAAGTCAAGCCAATCCTCTTAGATGTCCACGGGGCAGCCTCGCAAAATTCATTTGGGAAAGCAGATCCTACAAGACAACAAAAGACTGCCTCTCTCTGGCTGGTGCTTCCAAAGAGAGCCAACCAAGAAAGAAATGCTACAGAACTGAGCAGTGAGGGATGCACTGGAACCAGTCTCAGACTGGGGGAGATGGGTTTGGATCAGCTAGGAATGCAAACAGCCAAGTCACATGGTTAATGAAAGGAAGGGGTACAAAATATCACATTTAATACTTTAAAAGCCTTGGTAATGGGGGGGGGGGGAATGCATGGTCCATTACAGCCAAGACCGTATCTATGCTTGAAAATCATGAGTTGCATTTATTAGTGTTATCATATCAACCACTGAGGCCTGAAGAATTTTATCACTCTTGTTGAAGCAATGCTCCCTCTAGATGTCAACAGAATAGCAGTTCTGACTTCAGCATATATTGGTTATTCCCCACTTAGGAATCTGCATGGGAGGCAGAACTGAGATGTGAAATTGCTGATCATCTAATAAAAACATGTAACTTGTTCCTTAGACCAGTCTCCACACCAGAAGATTATGAAGTGGACAAACACCATTTTAAAAAAAGAGAGATGAGGGTTCTTAGGTTATTAAAATAAAGATGAGTTGACATAATGTCTGCTCTGGGTAATCTAATGGAAAACATTATTACACACACACACACAGTGGTGCCCCGCAAGACGAATGCCTCGCAAGACGAAAAACTCGCTAGATGAAAGAGTTTTCCGTTTTTTGAGTCGTTCTGCAAGACGAATTTCCCTATGGGCTTGCTTTGCAAGACGAAACGTCTTGCGAGTTCTTGCGAGTTTGTTTCCTTTTTCTTAAAGCCGCTAAGCCGTTAATAGCCGCTAATAGCCGTGCTTCGCAAGACGAAGAGACTCGCGGAACGGATTAATTTTGTCTTGCGAGGCACCACTGTGTGTGTGTGTTAGATTTTTTTGAGCATGCTAATTATCATGTCGATACAGGTGATCTCCTAGACATTGTATACTTGGACTTTCAAATGACTTTTAATTAATACCCTCACCAAATGCTCATGAGCAAACTTAGCAGTCTTGGGACAACAGGACAGGACCTCTTATGAACTGTTAAAGTACAGGAAGCAGAGAGCAGGAATTGTCATTGCTTGCATATAAGAAATGGAGTCCCCAAAGTACAAGTAGATAAATAGGTACTGTTCCAGCGGGAAGGTAAACGGCGTTTCCATGCGCTGCTCTGGTTTCACCATGCACTGCTCTGGTTTCATGCTGGCTACATGACCCAGAAAAACTGCAGACAAATGTCAGCTCCCTCGGCTAGTAAAGCGAGATGAGCGCTGCAACCCCAGAGTCATTTGCGACTGGACTCAACAGTCAGGGGTCCTTTACCTTTAAGTATTAATATTAGAACCAGTATGTTGCTTGTTTTTCTGACCCACCCACCCTTTTGCTCACTAGTCCATATTTTTTTGTTGCCATTCTGGTCTTGTTTAACCGCTATTACTGCTCTAAGGCAGAAGAAAAACAATTCTTCCAGCTCTACAATTCTCAGATTCTATGTGTTCTTGATATGTCTGGATCATGCTGAACTTGCGGCGATGGGTCAATTTTTCAGGGTGAACTACCTGCTGTAACCTTCACAGATATCCTTTAACTGGCCTTAGACTTTCAGAGCTGTGAGACTTCACTTTGTGCTGCTTGCTTAACTGCTGAATCTATATAGTTCTGTGGTTCCCAAAAAAATCCATTGGCAAGCCCCGCAGGGCCTGTAGCCTCTTTGTCAAAACACTTTGTCAGGAGCTTATCAAACATTGTTAATTGTCCAAGATTCTTTTCAGACTCCCTTTGCTATTATCAGTTGGCAAAAATCTGCATTTCACTGTCCAGTGAGGCATTACAAGTTCTCTTTTGCAAAACAGGGATGTTCTGGTATAGGCATGTTCAGCACACCACATTGTCGGCCCTTCCTGACCCATAGGCAAATTTGTAATTTTGAGAGAGTGTCGTGGGCATTGTCCCTTCTGGTTGCCTCTCCCCTCCCCACTCCTGGCAGAGAAAACACACAAACACAAACACACACACCCACACACACCGCTTTTTCTGAAGAAAAACTGGATTCAGCAGAACTCTGATGGTTGCTGTTATTTTGCTTGTAGAGGTAGGTTCTGTGGCTTGTCCAGTTTGTTGTCGTTTTGTTTTTATACATTTAAAATTGGTGCTGACAATATTGGACGTTTTTAACCAGTCTTGTTCCAAGTCGCCTATGGCAACTAATAAATGGAACTAATAACATACAGGGTTCTTCTTGCATGCATGGAACATATGGATAGCACTGTAAGTTGTGTCATTTTAGGAGGTGAAACTAAATTTTTGCACATTTCTCCAGTGAGGGGGTCTTAAAAATATATCTTTCGGTGTGAGGAATTCAAATCTGATATTATTTTTGTGACTGGACAACGTTTAGCTTGGTAAGTCTACATTTGATGAAGAAACACATAAGCTGCTTTCCAAAAGCCAAAGAATTTTAATTTAGGTATTGCTAAATAGTAATAATGTATAACTGCAAGAACTTGGCAATCGTTTTCAATGATTTTTATGCACTTTTAAATACATTCTACTAACCAAGCAAAACTAAATTATATTAATTTAACCCAAATACCTTTTGAATTCCCAAGTCATGTTACAATTTGGAGACACTCTCACTTACCCAAGTCTACAAGTCAAATGTTTGAGTGAATGCAGTTTGAGTCATGAAATGTTGATGAGGCAGCTGAAAACAAAAATTAAAAAATGGAAGGTAGAAGAAAAGGGGGAACTGAACTGGCATAGGCCCCTTAGACTCTCTCAGGCATGGGTAGCCTGTGCCCCCCCCCCCAACATTGGCCTCCCAAGTCTTATCACCCCTAGCCAGCAGAGCCAATGGTCAGGGGTGCTAGAAGTTGGAGTCAACAACATTTGAAGGGCCAAAGTCTCTCCATCCTTGGTTTATAACAAGTCATCTGGAATGGGATGGAGGATTGGGGAATACAGTGGTACCTCGGGTTACATACGCTTCAGGTTACATACGCTTCAAGTTACAGACTCCGCTAACCCAGAAATAGTGCTTCAGGTTAAGAACTTTGCTTCAGGATGAGAACAGAAATCGTGCTCCGGCGGCGCGGCAGCAGCAGGAGGCCCCATTAGCTAAAGTGTTGCTTCAGGTTAAGAACAGTTTCAGGTTAAGTACGGACCTCCAGAACGAATTAAGTACTTAACCCGAGGTACCACTGTACATTTCTGATCTGCAGAGCTGCAAGTCCTCTTCCATATTGCTATAAAATATCCAGGATTGAGGCTGCTATAGCCGAGTGCTCCCAGGAAGAGGAATTACAATCACATTTTGGAACAAAATGTTGCAATGCACAAAAACCTGAGGGCGTATGCCCCTGGGACATATTTTAATAAACACTCCCCAATGAAGGTTTTTGTTTTTTGTAGGAACGTGTTCTGAAACCTTGATAACTTTGAACATTTGGAACTGCAGGCTCATGATTAACCTAGCCAAACAGACAACACAGATGGATGGAGGGTTTCCGAGTATACTTTCAAATGTTGAAGCTGACCTTTACTTGGCTGCGTTGGCCGTTTTCTACGATGACTCCGGCTATTTGGCATTTATTCTGTGCCAAAAGATTGGCACGACACACAGAACAAAGCAGGGCCACAACCCTTGCTAGATGGAGACGGGGAGGTCACTAATTGACAAGTCAGCAGGAAACGTTTATGAATGGGCAAGATCCAGACACAATTCAATGGCTTTCGGTGCGGTTGACTTCAAGAGCAACGGCGACAACATCTAAGGAGCAGGGAGAAGACATTTACTTCAATGGCCCCTTTCAGCTGCTGAATAAGAATAGTCAGTCACAGGAGACTCCTAAACCATGAAAATAAAATGGAAAACAATTTATAAGTAGCTAAAACAAGACGGTTTTAGAAGGCAATGCTTCTGAATAAGAGCTGCTGGAAACCACAGGAGAAGAGAAGGATCTTGCTGTTGGGTCCTGCTCCCTGATTTCCCACAGGCAACTGCTCAGGACACTGTGAGATCAGAATGCTGAACGAGATGGGTGACACCTGGCTTGAGAGCAGTACATGTGAAAAGGATCTAGGAGTCTTGGTTGACCACAAACTTGACATGAGCCAACAGTGTGACGCGGCAGCTAAAAAAGCCAATGCAATTCTGGGCTGCATCAATAGGAGTATAGCATCTAGATCAAGGGAAGTAATAGTGCCACTGTATTCTGCTCTGGTCAGACCTCACCTGGAGTACTGCGTCCAGTTCTGGGCACCACAGTTCAAGAAGGACATTGACAAACTGGAACGTGTCCAGAGGAGGGCAACCAAAATGGTCAAAGGCCTGGAAACGATGCCTTATGAGGAACGGCTAAGGGAGCTGGGCATGTTTAGCCTGGAGAAGAGGAGGTTAAGGGGTGATATGATAGCCATGTTCAAATATATAAAAGGATGTCACATAGAGGAGGGAGAAAGGTTGTTTTCTGCTGCTCCAGAGAAGCGGACACGGAGCAATGGATCCAAACTACAAGAAAGAAGATTCCACCTAAACATTAGGAAGAACTTCCTGACAGTAAGAGCTGTTCGACAGTGGAATTTGCTGCCAAGGAGTGTGGTGGAGTCTCCTACTTTGGAGGTCTTTAAGCAGAGGCTTGACAACCATATGTCAGGAGTGCTCTGATGGTGTTTCCTGCTTGGCAGGGGGTTGGACTCGATGGCCCTTGTGGTCTCTTCCAACTCTATGATTCTATGATTCTATGAGATGAGACACTGGTCTGATTCAACAGGCTCTTCTTATATACCTTGGTTCTCAAACACCTTGGTACTCATATGTTTTGGCTCCCAAATGCTGAAAACCCAGAAGTAAGTGTTCCAGTTTGCGAATGTTCTTTGGAACCTGAGCATCTGCAGGAAGCTCCTGCAGCCAATCGGAAGCCGTGCCTTGGTTTTTGAAAGTTTTCGGAAATCGAATGGACTTCTGGAACAGATTACGTTCAAGAACCAAGGTGTGATTGTACTTATGATCATGTATAGGAGTGAAAGGCACAGTTGTGTAACAATTATAACAATTTCTCCCAACAAATTCTGACAACCATAGCTCCTGGACTATTTCCTGTTTCATTTATCATCAGAACAAAATAGAGAATTTCTCGCAGATGGCAGCTGTAGATCCTCCGACACCCTCATTTGACTTTTCAATCCATTGTTAATCTTTTTCTGTTGCATAGTTCTTCCACAAGAGCATAATCGGTGGAGCTATGCTACAAGGGGTTTGTTGCTCCCAAAGACTGCAATCCAAAGGGAAGGTTTCAAAATTTTTAAAAGGGTGACTATGTCACTGCTCAAAAAAATGCAGCTCACTGCCAAGACCAACAACAATGTATTACATTTTAATTTTCTTGGTATCTGTTGCTTCTGAGGCCAAAAAGAAGCAATTTTTTTTTATAGTGTGCTTATCCCTTTCAGTATGACATGCAGTGCCATTCTAAGCACATAGAATTGCTTGACTGAACTCCATATGATTTACTGCCTAAGTGTGTGTAGGACTGCAGTCTTAAAATATCCAGAGATTGTAGCGGGATTTTAATTTGCTTATTTATTCAAAATCTTTTTACCCATCTCTTCAGCCAAAGAAAGGCTCCCAGCTTCAAGATTCAGCATGACTTTTAAAAAAAGATATGAAAAATTGTCAACTAGTTGCACAAGATATATATAAAACTCAAACTTATTAATCAGCATTTTATTAAATAATTCACATATATTATTATTGACATTAAAACACTGTAATTATATAACATAAATGCATGGTAGGATAAACACCTTAAAACATTATGAAGTCATAATGGGGAATGGGGAAGCAAAGTATTTCTTCTGGAATAATGAATAAATTGGTTTCCATGTCAACATACTGTATTTTTCATCCCATAGGACGCACCTAGTTTTTTGGGGGGGAAATAAAGGGAATTTTTTTTCCCTTTATTTCCCCCCCCCCCCAAAAGCAGGTCGGGGAAACCGAACCAGGTCGAGGAACAGCAGGATGGCGGCGCTGCGCCTCCCTGCTGTCCCCCGAGCTTGTGGGGCTGGCCAATGTCTGCCCGGCGCGAGGGGCGCTCTGCATCAGGGCGCCCCGCCCGCCGGGCGGCAGGCTGCTATCCGCAGTGTGGGGAGCCCTGCGGGGAACTCCTGCAAGGCTCCCCACGCTGCGGATGTCTGCCCGGCACAAGGGGCGCTCTGCATCAGGGCGCCCCGCCTGCCGGGTGGCAGGCTGCTATCCGCAGTGTGGGGAGCCCTGCAGGGAACTCCTGCAAGGCTCCCCACGCTGCGGATGTCTGCCGGGCGCGGGGGGCGCTCTGCTTCAGGGCGCCCCTCGCGCTGGGCGGCAGGCTGCTATCCGCAGCCTAGACAACCCTGCGGGACCTCCGCAGGGCTGCCTAGGCTGCGGATGTGTTCCCGAAGCGCCGGGCACTCTGCTTTCAGGGCACCCGACGCTCCGGGAAGCAGGCTGCTATCCGCAGCCTAGACATCCCTGCGGGACCTCCCACAGGGCTGCCTAGGCTGCGGATGTCTTCCTGAAGCCTGGAGAGCGAGAGGGGTCGGTGCGCATGGACCCCTCTCGCTCTCCAAGCTTCAGCAAAAGCCTGCATTCGCCCCATAGGACGCACCCAGATTTCCCCTTCATTTTTGGAGGGGAAAAAGTGCGTCCTATAGGGTGAAAAATACGGTAACCTCTTCTTGGTCCCACACCCTTTTACTTATATGTCAATTTTGCTGTTAAATTAAACATCTCAAACTTTTGCTAGGCATTGTGTGGTGTCCAACACACTTGTTCCACCAACAGAAAGTGGTGCAGCAGAACTTTGCCCATCTCCCCCCCCCCCAATCTGGGTGGTTTTCAGTGCTAGTCCTATCTATGCAGAGTAGATCCACTGAAGTGAATAGACACAACTAACTTAGGTTCATTAATTTCAGTGGGTCTACTCTAAATAAGACTTAGCTGAAAACAACACTCTGGAACAGAACTGACTAGATGATTTAGCTGGATACTGACCATTCTTTTGCTATCCGAGATTTTTTTTTTTGTAACTGCTGTCCCTTTGTGTGACACTGAGGTCACACTCCGAGGGCGGTTCTCTCACTGCGAGATGTGAGGTTACAGGGAACCAGGCAGAGGGCCTTCTGGGTGGTGGCATCCCTTCAGATGTCAAGGAAATAAACAACTATCTGACTTTTAGAAGACATCTAAAGGCAGCCCTGTCCAAGTAAACAGCTACTTTCATGGAGGAGGGTCAAGATATTAACTGATATGCATGAAATTTCATATATAGCTATATAATCCCTAGTGTAGTAAGATAAGACCTTTGGAGCAGGCATTTTCAAAAAAGTTTTTATGAACCACCCTAGTAGGGCAGTAATTGTTCCTTGATAATTTGTCGCCCCCTTCCATGATGGCACCTGGGGCTACCCCACCCCTGCCTTCCTACACCCCTGGGAGATGCTCCTTCAGGTATACTGGACCGAGGCCGTTTAGGGCTTTAAAGATCAGCACCAACACTTTGAATTGTACTCGGAAACGTACTGGGAGCCAATGTAGGTCTTTCTATGTGTCATAGGGTCTCTACATCCCTCATGGTTTGGAAAGCAGTGCTCACAGTAAAGGAGCTACAATTCATAGCTATCCTGTTATTGCTTAGGAAATGCCGTGTTTTCATGACTTTATCCCCAAACCAGCTTCCATTAGAATTGAGAAAAAGAATGGCCTAGCTGTGTTTTAAGTGGGCAGTGTTCAAACCTAGTTCATAATGAATCAGATCAATTAATCCACCATGCTCATGGCACAATTATATGAGTGAGACATCTTTTTTCCTGATGGGCAGCATTTTCCCCTGGTCTCAGACAACTCTTCTCAACTGTGGGCTTGAAACGGGGATATGCAAAAACACGTGCTCTACCAGTGACCTGCAAGCACCGATTCCCACCTTCCTTAACTGGTACGCACACGACAGGCAGCAATGCCACCGGTGAAGCCTGGGTCACCTCACTGCCTCTTGCAGCTGCTGTTGCTGTTGGGAAACAAGTTTCTAAGATGCCTGATGTGGGGCATTGGGAGAAAGGCAGCAGCACGGCAGCAGCAGCAGCAAAAGACCTCAGAAGGCGGCGGCGGCCAAAGGGAAATGCTGTGGCGCACAGCGCCATCTGCTTACAGCTGCCTCCGGGCGAGCGCCGGCGGAATCACCCCGAGCAGCCGCGGGGTTGGCTTTGCGCACATGATCGCGACGCTGTTATAAGAGAAGTAGCGGGAAAGCAGCCTGCTGAGCCCAGAGGACGGGAACTTCGCTCACCTCTGTGCCGCAGCGGAGCTGGGTAGGACTGGCGCCGGGATCCCTCCGTGGAGAAGGAGAAGCAGCAGCAGCAGCGCGCGGGGGCGAACGCGGCTCTCCAAACGCGCGCCGGGCAGCAGCAGCTGCAGCGCGGCTGCAATCCCCAAACTTCGCCGGGCTGCCCACGTGTTTCCAGGTTGTTTAGTGGCCAGCAGAGGCGAGGCGCTCGGCTGACCTGCCGTCGGGGGAGCGAAGGAGCTGGCCGGCGGCGTGCACAGGGTGGCGCCCGCCGTCCGGGGAGGTAAACTCCGCTTTTGCGCGCGCAACGACGAGGGGTTGCGCCTCTCCAGCCCCTGATTCAAAGCGAGGTTTCTCTTTCGGTCTTCTTCTTTTCCCCCTCCCCCTTCCCCTTCGTCCCCCCCCCCCGCGTTATTTAAAGCACCTCTGAGCGTCTCGGTCGTTAAGGGGGCGAGCCCGGCTGCCCTGTCGAGTGGAATCGGCGCGACTCTCGAATTGGGGGCAGGGTGTGGCTACGTTTGGGGTTAGCGCGGTTTCGTTCCTGCCGGGGCGCGCTTCCTGCGCACGAGGTTTAAAAGGCCCTGGTTGCGAGCGGCGGGGCTTCTTTCCCAAAACACGTGCGCGGGATCGGCTGCATCGCGCTCACCTGGAAGGCCAGGGAAACGCCGCGCGAGGTTTGCGCCCCAGAGAACGCGCGTCGAGGATCGGGCTGCGAGGCTCGTCGGAATCGAACGGACCCAACCTGGAGATAACCAGGATCGGGCGGCGTCGATCCCACCTTGCTTCCAGGGAACCTTAAAGGTTGATCTACTGGGCGGGGGGCGGGGGGAGCCGGAGCAAAGGAATGGCTTAGATCCACACTGTCCGCGCTCGTGTGGACCCAGCCTTCGAAATAGGTTTGGTTACTAGTGATGCAGCCCGTTGTCTGGTTGGTTACTCTAGAGTAAACCCCGTCGGAGTCAAGGTTGCTTACTCCCAAGGGTGTGCAAAGCCCAACGGGCGGTTCTGGACGCGTCTACTCGGAAGTAAGCCCCGTAGAGTTCCGCGGGGCTTACTCCCGTGTAATTGAGTATACAGGGTTGCAGGCAGCCTTAAAACTATTGCTCGCTCCGTATTATCTCTCTCTGTCTCTCTCTCTCTCTGTCTCTCTGTGTGTGTGTGCGCGCGCGCGCGTGTTTAACGTTTATTTCCTTCCTCCGTCTTTCAGGTCCGAGGAGATGCTGGAAGTTGCCGGGACTTCGCTGGATGTACTAAGGGGCTCCGGAGGCGTGTGAGCTGCTTGGCTGCTGCTGCCGCCGCCGTCCTTCCTTGCGCGCCTCGCTCTGCCTTGTCCCCTCGCCTCCTGCAAGGAGGGCGGTTTCTGGTGACTCCCCGGCGCCGCTGCCGGCGACCTGCAGCCCCCGTCCTTTTGCTGCTGCTGCCGCGTGTCCCCGGAGCCGAAGGATGCAGTTCCGTTTCTTCTCTTTTGCCTTGATCATCCTGAACTGTATGGATTACAGTCACTGCCAAGGCGGCCGCTGGAGACGCAGCAAGAGAGGTGAGTAGCGTCTTACCCAGGCTACTCCGGACCTCCCCCCACCTCCCGGCTCTACATCTTTCCTCAAGCTGGCTGGCTTCCCTTTTCCCCACTTAGTTTTGCCCGTTTGTGGCCTCCAGGAGCTGACATGGCATCCGAGTCTCTCCCAGCTTTAAAAGGCTGCATAGGGTTACTTTGGTTCATTTGGCCTTCCCTTTCCATGGAGGAAAAAAGAAAGTTCCTTTTCTCACAAGCTTCCCCCCTCCCAATAGAGGGATACCCCATTAAAAGCCCTTGAGCCCTTCCTGTCTGATTCAGACATCCTAATCCTAATTACGGTCATTCATAAATCGGTCCCAGGCATGTGGGTAACAGGCTGATCCTATATATATGCACCTTCACACAGAAGCAAATTGTGCTGCACTGTGGATTTTGCAGTAAGTGTGCATAGGACCACAGCCTTGCTGCAGAGCCGTAGGTGGGGAGGCTGGCTAGGGTTTTTTTTGCCCAGGCAAAGCCTCCAGAGGGATGCCATTGAGACTCCCATCCTGTGTGTGTACATGCAAATAAAACATGGGTTGCGTGTGTGCCAAACTGGATCTCTGACCCAGGTGAAATAAAGCCTAGTTTTGCCCATGGCTTGCTAGTGTAGGATTCGGGTGGGAAAAGGGCATTTTTAGCCACTTGAAATTGAACGGCTTGTTTATGCTTTAATGCTTTGTAGTTGCTCTGTTGGAACGGCAGTCAAGGTGGGCTAAAAAGTTGTTAAACAACCCCCCCCCTCCCCGTGTGCTGGTGATTGTGAATTGTGATAATGATTGCAAGTAAGTTTACATGGAGTACAGGATGTGACCTTTCTATGTAGAGAGCTCATGGGCCAAGCGAAGGAAACGCAAGCTAATTGCAGATAATAATTTTGCTCTAGGTGTTCTGAGCTGAACATGCCCGCCTTCCCTCTAGGCTGGTCCCTCTGGGGGATTGACAGAGGTTAACTTTTTCAATTAGAGTCATTGAATGAGGTCTTTAAAAAAATAAATAAATGTGTGTGTGTGTAAGGGATGGTGTGTGGCAGTCTGAGTTTGCAGCATAAATCCATTCATTGGCAATGGATCTCCTAGACCTAGAGTATATTGGGCAGTATGTTGCCTTATAGGAAATAAGAGTCTGATCCTGTACATGCTTAGTCACACAGATTTCAGTGGGACTTTGTTCTCGCTAAGTGTGCAGTGGATTGCAGCATTAGCATCTGATTTCTAGATAGTGATCAAAGAGTGACAGTAAATCCTTTAATGCGGGCAGTAATAGTGGTTGTCTGCTATACGTGCTCACAACTGAACGCTGCTCACTTTCGCGGCTGATCTGTGCTAACTCGCGACTCCTGTGCATTTTTGTAAGTGTACCTTGTAACTTTCCTGCTTTAAGGGTTGCGAGGAATTTTCACTCCAACTGAATAGGGGTGAATTCTACAGCTAGCCAGGCATGGTGGCCCCCATTAGTCCCTCCATCAGCTGCCATTCATTTCACCCCTTTTTTTAGTTTAATGTGTTGCTCCCCAGTTCACAGCATAGAATGACAGGACTGTTTTGATGCTGCTGCTTTGAGCTGTTGCTTATAGAACAGACTCATTTGCTGTGCATCTCCTGTTTGGGAAATCAAGAGAATGTGGGAAATCTGTTCTCTGTTGGTACTCTTTGCTGCTCCAAGAAGACGGTTGCAGCTCAGTAGTGATTCATCGAGATCTACCTAATAACTTGAGGATCTGTTTCTCACTCTCTTCAGTGACTGGCAGCCCTATCATTTCCAGAAGACTTATGCCAGCAGATGTAGAAAGTTGCGTTTTGGGGAAAATTTGATAGTTTGAATACAGCAAGTCACTTTCCTTCAGGTCCGATTACGTAGTTAACCCATTTCCACTGTTCCCCCCCCGCCCCTTCCCCTCACCCAGTGTTCTGCGGCTTGACTCACTCGCTTGAGTTTGCTTTATTAAAGCAGCCTTGAAAATTGAGTCTGTAAAAAGAAGGAAAAAAAGGAACACGTGGGCTTAAAACTTTGCCATTTATGGCACATTAATGGCCAAAAAAAAGGGGGGGAGATGACAAGAGGCAACTCTCATTCCTGATTTCCTAGAGCTATATCACAATTTGCTGTGGGCAACTAGACAGGTGACGATTTACTAGGTGACTAGTAAGCTGTTCCATGAATATACTTCTGACTCTAAGGGTCTTTTGTGTTCCTTGCTGTTGAGACTTTAAGCTGGAGAGAGGGGCAAGGGAGGGAAGGAAGTATGAAGTTACTTTTGCTTTCTGTTTCGTGTTTCTTCCTATCTTTTCACATCTTCTTCACAGGGGGATGCCTTAGCTATCGTTGCGCGGAGAGCATATGCATCTCCTCGCAGGATAGATGCATCAGTCTCACATGTGACATGCTGCAAAGAAGTGTGAAACAGGAAATAGAAGTTGGTTGCACTTCCTGTTAACCACACTGCTTGGAATGGTGTGAGTTACTTTGTGGTGTGGCTGATGTGGTATCCTGGTTTGTGGGCCAGAATATTTGTTTGGATAATCTTTTCTTCAGTCCCTTTCCAGCACTAGTGTGATCCCTTCATACACTCTTATCTCGATTGCAGTCCTGTAATACTCGCCAGAGAGAAAGTCCTAATTGTGAATTCAGCGGGTTTTGCTTCCGGGTAAATAATCACAGGCTTGCACCCTTAGTTCTTGCAGTGATTATATTTCTAGGAACAAACACCCGTGTGTTGGGCTGTGTTCACACATTACGGTCAACGGGTGTACAACCTGTGTACAGCTTGAGCTGCACGTTTATTTGTACGGTTATTCACAGGTAGTGTTCCACAGGTTGACTGTCCATGTACGTAACAATTGAGCTGTACAGATCAACGAATCTGTTATTTCTCACAAATGCTTGTGTGTTTATAGAGACCTCTTGCATCAGTGTTAAGCCTAACATGTGAATGAACCAAACATCTCCTCCGGTTGGTGAGATGGCTTGTTTCTGTTCAAAACAGACCAGTCTTTGCATCTTCAGTCTATTCTTTTTGAGCTCCTGTTTGGTGACAGAGCACTAAGATTCTTTTATTTCCCTTGGGTGATCACTCTCCACCACTCCGATCCTTGGCTTCAGTTGCCACAGTTGTCACTGCAGTTCGAATTTTGTGCGTATCGCAGTTTGTGTCCCAAGTGAAGTTCTGAAGCACTCAAACCTATTGTCTCGCCTCAAGAAAAGAAAAGAAAGACTCCACTTAATTTCTTTCCTGCTGGTTGCCTTGAAGCTGACCAAGCGACTTTAATATAAAACTGTTTTCTTTTAAGCTTTGCCTGAAGGGAAGTGGTAGTAGATTTGGATTATATAGATTAAATTGTATCATGCTAATGACTTGAAAGTTGTTCCTTGGAGTGTGGAGCTCGCCTTGATTGCTTTCTAGCCTTATAATGTTTGGGTTTGTTTAGGCCTTTGATTTAATGACATCTTGTTTGTGTATATAAGTATTTATTGGGTGTCTTTGAGGGATTTTTAAATTGTGCTATTTCTAGATTTTTTTTTGTTTACAAAAGTTTACAGAAATCAGCAAAATATACAAAGACAACTCAATCCCTAAAACAAATCCAAATATATCTTTAAAAAAAAATAACAAACAGCATCAATATTACCAAAACAGCCTAAAAATGGACCAACATGAAATTAATATAAAAATCATGCTAAAACAGCAAAGGGAAGGTAATTTGTGCACTAAAACTTATGATTGAAACTGAAAGGAATAATCCTTCCATAGTGGGTCACGACAGATTTTTTTTTAAATGAAATTAATCAGACACATTGAGTTACATCTGTGCTCTGCTAATTGCAGGTGGCTTCTGTTGAAATCAAGGGGAGGAGTTTGCAATGATGTAGCTAAAGCACCATTTATTTCTAGTGCAATTAGTTTAGTCTGGATCCAGCCCATCCAAACTACAATCTGGAAAGCAGCTAAAATAGCTTCAGCAGTTAAACAAAGTGTGCAGAAAAACAGCACTAAAAACTGGCAGTGAAGCATGAACAATTAAAACACGCAAACAACAGCAGTTAGATGCAGAATAGTGGAAATGTCAATTAAAAGCAGGTTAGAATAAAAAGCTCTTCAAGGAAACACCAATGGAGGGGCCACTCCTTTCCCTGCCTAGGAAGGGAGTTCCAAAAGAAAAGCACTATGTATATATCTTGAATATATACATGTATGGAGCCAATGCTGAAAAAGCCCTGCCAGTAATGCTCACCAATCTAATACTGTTTAATACCATACATTTAAAGGACATGACTTTCCCTCCATAAAAGTCCTGGGGACTAGTTTGTTAAGGTACTTGAAAATGTAACTTTCCCAGGATTCTTTGGGAGAAGTGATGTGCTTTAAATGTACATTGCGAATGTGATCTTTGTTAGATTTGAAGAAGAAGCTATGTAACCCAGTGTCAAGTCTTGGTTGGCATGTTGTTAATTTGATGGTTTTGTCTCAAAATGTATGCAAGGGGTACTTTTGCTTTCCTATACTGCAAAAGGAAAGCACCACGGTGCTAGTTTTGCCTGTGGCAAAATAATAATTATAATACACCCCCCCAATCCTCAATTGTACATTGTTTGTTGAAGTCCGCCACACAGCAGAAATAACCTTTTACTGTTAGTGCTCTGCGCATGAGCACAGTGGGTAAAAACAAGCTAGAGTAACTGTTTTCACATTATCCCATCTCGCTGCTTGCTCTGTGTGGATGGTTTTAGAGTGTCTGAACAATGCATGCAAATCTTGCCCGGTGAGATGATTGTACTGTCGTGAATGGTGACGTCCTTTCAGCAAATGGTGTATAATATTGAACCCCCGGATGAGCAGGTATTTGGGCTTAACAAGGATACATCGGGAAGTAACCGAATCTTTAGGCGCAATAAATGTTTCGCTTCATCGTCTCTTTCCATCAGCAAGAGGCCGTAGCTGACAGAACAAGCGAAATGTTGATATAACAGCACCCATGTGGACAGAAACACACACTGCACCTTTTCACCTGCGTCACTTTGAAAAGGTCTGTAGGGAATGCGTATACTTTCCCGCTTTTTATCTCCGAAAATCCACCTACCATTTTTTAAAAAAAATTGTATGTAGTCCTCTCTTCCTCCTCCGATGAGTTTTTCCAGGTTTTGTCGGGTAACGTTAAAACCTGGTCGCTTTTTTTGCTAAAGCTTTGTGAAATACAACTGCAGGTTTTCAGGAGTGCATGAAAACTGCACTGAGGATCGAGTAGTCCTAAGAAATTTGGGATGGCAAAATTGTGCAAAGTAGTGTTCTCTGTAGAAGTGTAGCGTGTTGATTTCCCCCCCCCCTGACGTTCCCCCTCCACTTTCTACCAGGTAGCTTAACCTTTTTTTTTCTTTTTGGTAGTGAGTGGTTAAAACATCATACTCTTCTTTTGATTAGTGGCCAGTTGAATTTCCTTTGTCAACATAAAAGCTGTAGTGTGTGCCTTTAATTAAATGTGGAACTACCTCAGACCCCAGGCTAGACGGTCCTTTGCAAGACAGCTTAAGAACTGCGTAGCAGGAGAACCTAAATCTAACCCGCGTTGTGCGAATTATCCCCCTCTTCTACTCCCCTCCTGCTAAAAAGAAAAAAGAAAGTCCCATAAGCTGGTTTTAATTGATCCCATGTTCCCGAGTTGATCTTAGACCAGTGGTTGTGTTTATGGGATGACTGGCTTGCCCCAAAGAGATTGAGTCTAGCTTAGTTTCTTGTTGGATGTTCAGATATTGGCTGCATAAGAATTGGTGTTGACAGCTGACTTATTGAAGTTAGTCTGTGCTGTCACTCCTGGGCTTTTTATTGTGGTCTATGAAAATGCAAAGTGTTCAGCTAATTTAAAGGAATGTGTACTAGGATGTTAATGGCTAATCTTTGCGTACAGCGGAGGGTAAAAGCGATGCTTACTGCAGAATGCCGAAACATGGAATTAAGATTCCTGTAACAATTTCCCCTGTGCACACACACACACCCATCTGCAAATAATCAGGCACACACTGTGGGGTACTGGCATGTTAGAACCTTCCTGGCTCTCTCTTGTGTCTCTTATGTGATCTCAGATGCTCCATAATATCACTTTCTTAATGAAATAAAATTCCTGGCGTAGATCATCTCCTCTGTGGAGTCGCATCCAGTTGAGAATGGCAAGCAAATCTGTCATTTCTTTTGACTAATGGTATTTAAAATACAGCTTAAAAACACACACACAGGCAGAATGAAATATATATTCATATGTCTGTATGTACAAGGCTGGATTTTAGCAAATATTCTTCTGGGAGGTTATGGTGGCTGTGCTATATAGAGTTTCACAAACCATCCAATTTGTTTGTTTTCCTAGCCATGTACACTAGGGGCTTTCTGGAATTCATAAAATATGCTGGGTCTCTTGAGTTATTTGGGGAGGAAAGAAACACAAGCTTTATTAAGGGGCAAGGTACATGTTATGCATTTATGCATGCAACAGTGTATCGGTGCCTTTTTTAAAAACAAAGAAAATCAGTTTGGGGATGATGAAATATACAACAGAGAAGAATGAAGAGGTGCTTAATTTTTATCCCATCCATGGGTTTCTTGCTCTTTAGCCTGTCCTAGTCCCCCCCCCCAATGTGTTGGGTTTCAAATGTGTGGAAACATGCATTTGGAATTGTGTGGGGAAGACGGGCTTTGCACAAAAGGGTTAAACCCCTCTCCGCTCCCGATGGTCTCCTCCCAAAGTAGCTTTGCATTGACAGCAACAGCAACAAAAGTGTTGCAACACACTTCCACATGTTGGTTTAAAACATACAGGGGCAGCCCCATGAATGCAATCCAGTGCCCAGTTAAATAAAGTTCTTTTATAAACTACTTACTGTTTTTTCAGATGGGCTTTACACACATTTATCTCTGTAATCTGCACAACTCCGTGTGTGTGTGTGTGTTATACAGTTCCATGTTTTCTGCCCTTTCAAAATTAGGTTTGGACAGGATAGTGATAGATACCTATTCCTATCAGGAAAAAGGTGCGCAGAGGATTAAGCGGAACAGACACAATTGCATAGTCAGGCAAGCCCAGAGCAAATAATTTCCAGCGTTTTTCTCAATCCTTCCAAACTTGAGAAATAAGCTCGGCTTCCCTGCCCTGTCAAAATTAGTTTTTTATTAAACAAACACTGCCTGACAATTAGGCTCTAGGTTGCCCATCCAAATCTTTTCCTGCTGTTTTAATGCATCGGCGCTAGAGCTCTGTGGTGTCAGTGGTTTGGCTTTTAAGTGGAATACCTCCTCAGAGAAAGCCTTTCTAATATTGGATGTGCCCTTTTTTGTGTTGGGGTAGGTTTTTCACAGATCACCAGAGATGGAAAAGAAAAGGGGAGGGAGAATGGATGTGATCCTGTGCACACTCAGCTGGGAGTCAGCCCTGCCGAGCGCAGTGGAACTTTATTCCGAAGGAACATGGATACTGTTCTGCTGTAATCCAGAACTCTCATGTTATGGGACAGTCATGTTAAGAATTATTTTGGAGTATTTTGAATTCTATGAGGCAGGCTGCAATCCCATAAGCAATTGCCTGGGAGTAAGCCCCATAGAACTCAAGAAGACTTGAGTCACAAATAGACACAAGTATAGGATTGCAGCCTTAAGCTGCTAGTCTTTCTCTGTGGATTTGCTATGATTTGTTCCCTTACAGTGCAAAAGCCCACTAATGCTGTACACCAATGATCTACCCATTTTTGTCTGGCGGGGGGACGGACCCAAAGTTGTTGAGCTTTTTTTTTGGGGGGGGGGGTCGCAGCATAAACCGCCAGCAATAACTCCATCTTCCATCTTTGCAACCGTGCGCGATTGAAAAATAGAGCGGGGGATGGGGCCAGATGCTCTTCTTCCACCGTAGAGGAAAATAATAATAATAATAATTTATTATTTATACCCCTTTGACATCTGGTGGCAGGGCGTTCCACAGGGCGGGCGCCACTACCGAGAAGGCCCTCTACCTGGTTCCCTGTAACCTCACTTCTCACAATGAGGGAACCACCAGAAGGCCCTCGGCTCTGGACCTCAGTGTCTGGGTAGAACGATGGGGGTGGAGATGCTCCTTCAGATATACTGGACTGAGGCCGTTTAGGGCTTTAAAGGTCAACACCAACACTTTGAATTGTGTTCGGAAACGTACTGGGAGCCAATGTAGGTCTTTCAAGACCAGAGTTATGAGGTGTCGGCGGCTGCTCCCAGTCACCAGTCTAGCTGCTGCATTCTGGATTAGTTGTAGTTTCTGGGTCACCTTCAAAATGAGCCTGCGATCAACTGCAATTGACCACTAGCACCAGGGGATCAACCTGTTGATTGCGGTTGACCGGTTGGACATCCCTGCTGTACAGACCCTAGTTTGCAGTGTGTTATGTGCATCCCATGTGTTCATGTTTTCCGCCCTGTCCCCATGACACCATCCTTATTCAAAGGGCATCCCAGATTTAATGTGATAATTTAACACATTTATTCCCGGTTCCTTTTTAAACAAAGCGGTATGAATTCACACTTTCGAGTCTTTTGTGGATCCTGTGCCTTTTTATTCTAAATTGGCAGGTTTAGCCCAATTGATTGCTTCTTGATGGGTGTGGAATCAGTGATGAGTAAGTCTTTATTTTACCCATGGAATGCCCTCTCTTAACTCACCTTCATATCAACTTCTATTTCTGCAGTGAGGATGAATGCATGCCTTCCATTATTCTTAAAAAGCAAGAGAGTTGTATAATAGTATATTTTGTTATAAAAACGGGAGGATATCGGAGGAATCTGTAATTACCCCCTCCCCTGCCATAGAACAGAATATGACATCGGGGCAATTAAGAGAGGCTGTTCAAGCATTAATTACTCATTTTTTCTCTGCACCCAATAGGAAATGGGCTGGACCTACGCAGAGGAAACTATGGCTTGGTTTGTACACAGTGCTAAAATAAACTATGGCTTTGCATGGATGCAAGTCAGAAAATCATGGTTGCTTCATTTCTCCTCCTGTGCTACCAGGAACTAAGCCATGGCTTGGGTTAGCCTTACATCTGAATCCTGGGCTTATAGCTTGTCCTACTCCAAACAAGCCACCTTCTGTTCCCAAGGGCTATTCTTGTTTCGTTTGGGGGCAGACAAATGAAGAGCCTGGGTTTGGGATATAATGCTAAGCCAAACCGCGGCTTAACTTCCAGAAGAGTAGCAGGAGTGGGGGATAAGCGAAGTGGCTGTGACTTTCTCACTATGCACCAGCATTCTAAACCATAGTTCAACTTAGCATTTGCTTGCAAACAAAGCAGAGCATTGCTGGGAACCTTTGCTGAGTGGGGCTTGGACGTCTGAGGCCGCATACACTTTGTGCCTTTACAGAACTCCACTCCAGAAGAATCATGGGAACCTTTGCTTGCTCCTTACAAAGCTATGGTTCCCAGCACCCGTAAACTACAGTTCTCTGGGTTTTTGGAGGGGTGCTTTTAATGGATGGTGTGCATGTGTTCATATGTGTGGCTTTAGGCAACAAGGTAGGAAGGTCTCTGCCGCAGGGAAGGGCACTGCTAGATCAAATTGTGCTTCTGTGGGAAGCTTTTTTTAAAAAAAATTAGCTTCTGGCTAATTCTGGAAGAGCCGTGCTTAACAGACCCGGCTCTGATGACCTCCATTCGTAGGATAACCAGCCCAGCATCTCAAATTGTTTTGCTGGCATTGCAGGTAGGTGTCATCGCAGATCTTGGAGAGCCGGGAAAGGATAGTGCTCCCCTCACAAACCTCTTGCAAATATTTCAAAATGTATGTGGGTTGCAAGCCAGCAGACCAATTACGAGGAAAAGCCCGTCCTGATTTTTCAGCTCGTGTTTTGATAGCACTTTCAGGAGCTGGCTTTCCAAGATTGCTAATGCACTGATGCCGTTTTGATCTCCTAATGCATTCTTGGATGGGGATCACCTGGCCCCTTCTGCAATCCGTGGCAGTGCAGTGCACTGCTTGGGGGACTTGTAATGCCCGATAAATGCATTCGACGGCTTCTTAGGCTGAGCACACACCACATTTCATTGTGGGATCAGTGGAGACTTAGCACTTGTTTTTTTCTATGCAGTCCATACTCAATCTAGATCCATTGCTTAATTTTTTTGTCCCTGGAAAGCACGTTTTGAGAAACTGGTTTCATCCTGAAAATAAAAGCTTGTTGCAGTTTGAGTCTGCTTTACCCCACAGTATTCAGATTTGGAAACAGATGTAGGTGGTCCTGGCACTGTGTATGTTTGTGTATCCACGTTGCAGGTGGGCATATACCAAGATCACAACTGCCCCTTCCTCTGTTCTCCTGGCATGTGTGCAGGGAGAAAAAAGGCTGTGAATAACCTAATCAAGGTGAGGGTTTTCAAACACCTGTCATGTAACTATACCTACCCACCCTGTGAATGGCAGGATGCAGGATCTGTGCAGATTGAAAGCAGCATTTTGAGGATGAGGGTGAATGATTATTTATTGAGAAAAGCTACCTGTTTGTGCTTAAAAAAAGGGTTGTGGTACACGCAGCCTGAGACAGGCGCTTTTGTTTTTTTTAAAATAGTTTTTATTGCATTTTTAGACAGAGAACAGAAGAAGAAAAAACAAAAAAACAAACAAAAAGAAGATAAAAAGAGTCATAACCCTTCAACAACTTATTTCAACTTTCTATCGAACTTCCCCACATCTCCCGCACAATGCATTCTTAACAATAAATTTATCAGCAAATTATAACCTTGTTTCATGTGTTTCTATTGTACTTTCAGTTGCAATTTAAGTTTAAATCCCTTGTTGTCCATTTACTCTGAAAACAAAGCATATTATCATTTTTAACATTTAAACTTTGATTCTTTCAATACTGTTATCCAATTTCATAAATGTTGCACTCTCATTGCTGGGGCTAGCATTTCAAATTATGCGTCATTTTATAATTCATATAACTTATAAAATTTTTGCAAATAGTTCTTAAATTTTTTCCAGTCCTCCTCCATTGCTTCTTCTCCCAGGTCTCGGATTCTGGCAGTCATTTCGGCCAACTCCATGTAGTCAATCAGTTGCGTTTGCCACTCTTCCAGCATGGGCAAATCTTGAGTCTTCCAATGTTTGGCGATCAGAATTCTTGCTGCTGTGGTAGCATACATAAAAAACGTTCTATCCTTCTTTAACACCTTTTGGCCGACAATACCCAAGAGGAAGGCCTCCGGTTTTTTAGGGAAGGTGTACTTAAACACCTTTTTTAACTCGTTGTAGATCATTTCCCAGAAGGCCTTCACTCTTGGGCAAGTCCACCAAAGGTGAAAGAATGTTCCTTCAGCCTCCTTGCACTTCCAACATTTGTTATCAGACAAATGGTATATCTTAGCAAGCTTGACTGGGGTCATGTACCACCTGTATATCATTTTCATAATGTTTTCTTTCAAGGCATTACATGCCGTAAATTTCATACCGGTGGTCCATAACCTTTCCCAGTCTTCAAACATGATATTGTAACCAATGTCTTGGGCCCACTTTATCATGGCTGATTTAACTGTCTCATCCTGTGTATTCCATTTAAGCAGCAAGTTGTACATTCTCGATAATACCTTGGTCTTTGGTTCTAACAACTCTGTCTCAAGTTTCGATTTTTCCACCTGGAATCCTGTTTTTTTGTCCAACTCAACAACCTCGTTAATTTGGGCATAGTGAAACCAATCTTGCACCTTATCCTTTAAATTTTCAAAGCTCCGCAACCTCCAATTGTCACCAATTTTTTCTATTAGTTCCCAATATTTCGGCCAGCCGGCCTCCATATTGGGTTTTTTCCACGCCTTAGCCTCCACTGGTGATAGCCACCTCGGAGTCTTACTTTCAAGTAAGTCTTTGTATTTCATCCAGACCATAAAAATTGCTTTCCTGACAATATGGTTTTTGAACATTCCATGTGTTTTTGCCTTGCCGTACCACAGATACGCATGCCATCCTAACGAATTGTTAAAACCTTCCAGGTCTAGGACATCTGTATTCTCTAATAAAATCCAATCTTTCAACCAGCAGAAGGCTGCCGCCTCGTAGTATAACCTTAAGTCTGGCAGGGCAAACCCCCCTCTTTCTTTTGCCTCAGTTAGTATTTTAAACTTTATTCGGGGCTTTTTGCCCTGCCAGACAAACTTTGAGATATCCCTCTGCCACTTTCCAAAACATTCCACTCTGTCCACGACCTGCAAGGTTTGAAATAAAAACAACATTTTTGGCAAAACATTCATCTTAACAGCAGCAATTCGGCCCAGCAAGGAAAGCTTCAGTCTCGACCAGGTTTCCAAATCTTTCTTAACTTCTGACCAGCATTTCTCATAGAGACAGGCGCTTTTGAGAGCTTGGATGTTGAGTGAGGATTGCTGTAACTTCCAGTCAAAATTTAAAATAAAATACAATATTTACAATAAAATTTTAAAAAAGCCAAGAATAAGTGAATCAATAAGATGCATCGCTTGTCAAGGCGGAAAGTAGTGCTTTTAAGTTATGTTAGCTCACTGAACATGAGCAGTTACAGATAGGTAGCCGTGTTGGTCTGCCATAGTCAAAATAAAAAAAATTCCTTCCAGTAGCACCTTAAAGACCAACTAAGTTGGTTCTTGGTATGAGCTTTCGTGTGCATGCACACTTCTTCAGATACATGGTATTCTGTGTATCTGAAGAAGTGTGCATGCACACGAAAGCTCATACCAAGAACTAACTTAGTTTGTCTTTAAGGTGCTACTGGAAGGAATTTTTTTATTTGAACATGAGCAGTTGGCTTGTGATCTCAGAAGCTAGGAGCTAAACTCGAGGCTGCAGTAGAGGGCATTGATATCCATCTTGTTCACATGTAAAGGGTGTCACAATGCAATTCTATGTGTGCGCATTCTCAGAAATAAGACCACTGTGGTCAGGGTCTTGTTCCCTGGTAAATCTGTATAGGATTGTGAGCTCTCTCTCTCTCTCTCTCTCTCTCTCTCTCTCTCTGGCAAACGAGCATAGTCCATTGATCCAGCAGCTTAAAAACAATACTGTGTAAGAATATTATTTATTTATTTATTTGTTTATTTATGGTTTTACTTCTTGCATTTACACCCTACCTTCTTTTTTTCAAGGGGGGCATTCATAGTGCTCCTCCTCCCTTTAACCCCCTACAACAAGCCTGTGATGAGGTAGGTCAGGCTGAGAGCGAGTGACTGACTCAAGGTCACCCAGCGAGCTTCATGGCTGAGTGGGGATTCGAACCCTGTTCTCGCAGGTCCTAGTCTGACACTCTAACCCAGGGGTTGTCAACCTGGTCCCTACCCACCCACTAGTGGGCGTTTCAGGATTCTAGGTGGGCGGTAGGGTTTACCATGGCACAAGCTGGATCCTTCCATCGAGCACTGGTGGACGGTAAGGAAATTTTACCATCGAGAAAGATGCATTAGTGGGCGGTAGGTATAAAAAGGTTGACTACCCCTGCTGTAACCACTAGGCCACCCTGAGAAGAGCTGCTGGACTGGACTAAAGGTACCTCTTGTACCACATCCGTACAGTGGTACCTCGGGTTACATACGCTTCAGGTTACAGACTCCGCTAACCCAGAAATAGTACCTCGGGTTAAGAACTTTGCTTCAGGATGAGAACAGAAATCGTGCTCCGGTGGTGCGGCAGCAGTGGGAGGCCCCATTAGCTAAAGTGGTACTTCCGGTTAAGAACAGTTTCAGGTTAAGAACAGACCTCCAGAATGAATTAAGTACCGTATTTTTTGCTCTGTAAGACGCACCAGACCACAAGACGCACCTAGTTTTTGGAGGAAGAAAACAAGAAAAAAAATATTCTGAATTTCAGAATCCAGAACAGCAAGAGGGATCGCAGCGCAGTGAAAGCAGCAATCCCTCTTGCTGTTCTGGCTTCTGGGATAGCTGCACAGCCTGCATTCGCTCCATAAGACGCACACACATTTCCCCTTACTTTTTAGGAGGGAAAAAGTGAGTCTTATAGAGCAAAAAATATGATACTTAACCCGAGGTAGCACTATTTCTCAAGTTGGGTACCCGGATGCAGGGACTGAAGGCAAGAGTCTGGTCTCATTGTTGTTCCCCAGCAGCTGCTATTCAATGGCATCCGGTCTCTGAACCTGAGGATCAGACATAGCCATTGTGAGAGAAAGGGTCCTAGCTTTGATGTTTCATTTCTCTTTGGGTTTAGGATGTAAAGCAAGGTTGGGGAACCTCTGCAGAGGTTCTTATGACTACAACTACATCATCTCTTCCCTTTGGCCTTGTTGACTGGGGCTGTTGGGAGCTGAATGTCTTTTGGAGAGCCACCAGTTCCTCACCCTTATGTAAAGTCTACAGTGGTGCCTCGCAAGACGAAATTAATTCGTTCCGCGAGTTTTTTTGTCTATCGAATTTTTCGTCTTGCGAAGCACGAAATCCCATAGGAATGCATTGAAATTCAATTAATGCGTTCCTATGGTCAAAAAAAGTCCAAACAAAGCCAAATTTGGTACAACAAGAGTTTATTAAGTGCTCTTTAAAGTCACACATACTGTAAAGAGCATTTCAAAAATTGAAGGAGAATAAATTAAGTTTCTAAACATGACAGAAAAACATTTAAAAATCAACAAAGTGTACAGTACATTTTCTAAGACTCTGTAGGACAACTCGAAGAAGGTTCCTCTTCCACTCTTTGCTTCTTGCTGAAGAACCCCCTCCTCAACTGTTCCCCCAGCCACCCACCACACAGAAATTCAAATCCAGATTTTTTTTAAAAAAACAGCAGAGTGGCCCAATGGTCACAGAAAATCATAAAAATGCAGGAAAAAAACCCACAAGCTTCCAGATTCTTGCAAACCCCTCCCCAACACCAAGTCCTTGAATTCCAAACACCCCAACCCAAAATCCAAAAACCCCCCAAAAAGTTTTAAAAGTTTAACTTACCAAATGGCTGCAAAAGAAGTATTGGAAAAGCTTCAAAAATCACCAGTCTTCAAAAACCTCAAAAAAGGCTACCACACCGCGTTCTATGAGTTGCTCCTCGAAGTCAAGTCGCAACTGTATTAACGGTGTTAAGAAAAAGGAAACAAACTTGCAAGACGTTTTCGTTTTTCGTCTTGCAAAGCAAGCCCATAGGGAAATTCGTCTTGCGAAGCAGCTCAAAAAACGCAAAAGCCTTTCGTCTAGCGAGTTTTTTGTCTTGCGAGGCATTCGTCTTGCGGGGCACCACTGTATTCCTGAACTCAAGTTCTCCTACTGTGACCATCCACAAAAAAGCCCGTATGGATAGCAAAAGACACGTGGCTACAGTCAGAAGAATGAACATTTCCCATAGCAATGTTTTCAAGTTCGTCACTCTGTACAGATGTTATCTATGAATGATGAAACAGGAAAGCCTGTTACTGCATTATATGCTTCCAGATCCTGGTTAGTAAACTAATGTTAAGTAATTTTCCTGTTTCGGACACAATGGGGAAATGGTTTAACCAGGACTCAAATGCCAAAGCCGGGCAGCAGTGAGAGGAGGGGAAGCACAGCACTTGATCTTAGTTTCATATACCATGGATTGCATTCAAACCAAATTGTTGCATGTGAACCGAAGGCAGCATGGTGGAGGCATTCCTGCCTGTGGTGTGCACACTCCTCCCCACCAATATTGACTCCATTCATATGTTTTGTAGGTTTCTATGGTCCTTAATATACTTACAAAAACATACTGATCCATGTGACGGTCACCTCCAGGCTTGACTACTGTAATTCGCTCTACACGGGGCTGCCCTTGAAACTGTCCAAGAAACTCCAGCGGGTGCAGAATGCTGCAGCGAGGCTCCTCACAGGGTCTCTGCCATGGGAGCATATTCACCCAGTGCTTTTCCAGCTGCACTGGCTCCTGGTGGAGTACAGGGTCAGATTTAAGGTGTTGGTTTTGATCTTTAAAGCCCTTTACGGCCTAGGACCCTCGTACCTATGGGACCGCCTCTCCTGGTATGCCCCACGGAGAGCCTCAAGGTCCATAAATAGCAACACCCTAGAGGTCCCAGGCCCTAAGGAAGTTTAGATTAGCTTCAGCCAGAGCCAGGGCCTTTCAACACTGGCTCTGGGCTGGTGGAACGCTCTGCCTCATGAGACCAGGGCCCTGCAGGATCTGATTTCTTTCCGCAGGGCCTGTAAGACAGAGTTGTTCCGCCTGGCCTTTGGCTTGGAGCCAATTTGATTCCCTCACTCTTTCTTTTTTCTTTTTCCTTTCTCCTCCTGTGATGAGGCTGCATTTTAATATTTAAATGTTTCAATATTTTAATGTTGTATTTTAATCTTGTTTTTAAGTTGTATTCATTCAACTTGTTTTTATTATTGCTTGTTAGCCACCCTGAGCCTGGGGAGGGCGGGGTATAAATAAAAATTATTATTATTATTATTATTATTATTATTATTACTACTACTACTACTACTACTACTACTACTCTCTGCAGCTGCTATTTGCATTTCAAGGGAAGCCTCCATTGGAACCAATGGGAACTTTCCTTGCAATGCCAACCACACAGGCAATTTTTGTCTGGAGGATAGAGTGACACTCTGCTGCCACATCCCAATCCCTACCATATTCAACTGCTCAGATTGCCCCATGGCTGCTATTTGCACAGGATAACAAAAGATGTGCATGTTAATTGAATTCACGCCGTTAATATCACATAGCGTGCAAGTGTACAAGTCAGGATTTTTCTACAGTACAACAAGATGTAGACAGATGTGGTCCTTGGCTTTAATGAACCAACAAAACAAAGGAATGCCTATAAAAAGTGAGATGATTCAGATCCTTTTATGGATGAATGGATACCCATTCATCTGGTTAGCTAGCATAGTGGCTAAGAAGCTGAGCTGTGAGTCAAAACATGGTGCAAATCTTGCCTCAGCAAGGAGCTCATATGCTGGCTTTCGGAAGGCAACTTTCTGTCTCAGTGCTCCCATCTGCAGTATGGGGAGCCATCATATTGACTTAACTCACAGGTTTGTTGGAAGGATTATAACTAGATAATGTAGATGACGTGCTTGCAGGCCCTGTACAAGTGTTAAGTATGTGTATATATTCATTTTATTTGTAAATAATGATCTATTGGTTACATGTTTCTCTGTGAGAGCTATATCATCGTCCAGCCCAGACAATGAGATCCCGCTCCGAGGGCCTTCTGGTGGTTCCCTCACTGCAAGATGTGAAGCTATAGGGAAACAGGCAGAGGGCCTTCTCAGTAGTGGCACCCACCCCATGGAATGCCCTCCCATCAGATGTCAAACAGATTAACAACTATTTGACTTTTAGAAGACATCTGAAGGCAGCCCTGTTCAGGGAAGTTTTTTCATGGTTGGAGTTTTATTGTGTTTTTAATATTTTGTTGGGAGCCACCCAGTGTGGCTGGGGCAACCAGTCAGATGGGTGGCATATACATAATAAAATTATTCCAGTCGTACCTTGGAAGTCGAATGGAATCCGTTCTGGAAGCTTGTTCGACTTTCAAAGCGCACCTTCTGATTGGCTGCAGGAAGCTCCTGCAGCCAATTGGAAGCTGCGGAGGCCCCGTCAGATGTTCAGCTTCCAAAAGAATGTTCCAAAACCGGAACAGTCACTTCCGGGTTTTGATCGTTCAGGAGCCAAAACGTTTGAGAATGAGGCTGTTTGAAAAGATACAACTGTATTATCATTCTGATCAGATGTAAATATGGTATAAAGGCTTTAAAGTAACTTAAATCCCATTTTTGTGATATACTGACTCTATATTTCCTACCATGTTCCCATTGTTATATATATTTTTTGCACATTCTTCCTTCCCTATAAAATTACCGTATTTTTCGCACCATAGGACGCACGTTTTCCCCTTCAAAAATGGAGCGAAGACAGCATAGCCCCGCGACCCTCTGACCCTATGGCAGGAGCCTCTTTAGCCACGCTCCATCTCTCCAGCCGGGAGAGCGCGCACGGGGCTAAAGAAGCCCCCCGTGACTCTCTCCCAGCTGGAGAGGTGACATGCGGCTATGGCAGGAGCCTCTATAGCCATGCACCTTTGCGCTGCTCCCCGACCTGCTCTTTGGGGCTGGTGGTGGGCTTCCCCCCGCCAGCTCCAAAGAGCAGGTCGAAAGGAACCTGAAGCCTGGAGAGTGAGAGGGGTCAGTGCGCACCGACCCCTCTCGCTCTCTAGGCTTCCAAGGTAGCCGCCTGAAGGCGTCTGAACCCACCTTAAACGGCACCTTGTTTTAGAGGGGGGAAACAAGAGGGGGGAAATTCTCCCCCTCTCTGCGCAGCGCCTCCTGCCGCTTCGCTGAAGGGGCTCTGGGCAGAGAGGGAGAGAATTTTTTTTCCTTGTTCTCCCCCCTCTAAAACAAGGTGCGTCCTATTGTCCGGTGTGTCCTATGGTGCGAAAAATACGGTAGTTTATTGATTTTTTTAATGAAATAAAAACTTATGAAAACCCTATTTGACAGTGAGACAAAATGAACGAATGTTCACACTGCGGGCCAGGATGGCTCAGTTCTGCCACCTAACAGATTGCTTAAAACCATGGTCTCTCTCCAGCCAGGGATCCGCTTCCTGGCAATCTGGCATGGATATTTCATTGGCAAATATAAGTGTCTGAAAGTAGTTAAGGGTTTTCCCCTCCCCTCCCCCTTTTCTTAATTTAAATCAATGCAATGTTGAGTTCAGCTGGGCACAGAGAACTCGAGGATGCTGAGATGATGGAGGGTTGTGGTTTCTTTGTTGTGGGAATGGAATCCTGCTGAATTAGATGGGGTTGCCACAACTCCCTCCTACTGTTAGATATAATTGTTGATTTGAGGTTGATCTCACTTGGGGGCTTAATTTCAGGGGCCGGCTTGTCAACTGTTGAAGGGGAGGGGAAATCGCAGCAGAGGGGTACCTAAAAATGGGGCGGCTGATTTGGTGGTTCTCTCCACATTTGAAAGGACTCTCCACATCCCAAAGTAACCTGCACACATTCCTTTTTAATGGAGTTCAGTGTTTAGATATCTGGGCAAGAATTAGAACTATGATTTTTAAGCAGAAACTATGATTTTTAAGCACAAGGGTTTCTCCTTATTCAACGGGACTTCCCCTCTCTGCCTGTGTTTAGTTTTCTGGAAGTGGCTTTTACACTGTGTGCAATCTCAAATATAGTGTGATGCAGAAATTAGCAATTGGGGAGACATCATGGAGATGGAATAAGCAGCCGTGTGAAGGCAGCCCTGCTTTGCATTCAGAGGGCTGCAGTTCTGGTGCCTATCATTTCCAGGTAACTAGATCAGGTAGGTGATGAGAAAGACTTCTGTCCACCCACACGGCACTAGGTTAGGTGGATAAATAGCCTCACCTGCTATAAGGCAGCTTCATGTTCTCCTGCCACTTTACATAGATGGAGTACTCTCTGTAGAGTTGGGAGGTAAAATAGTAGTTGTGGCGCTAAAGGGTTTGGAAGCAGAGAATCTTTAGGATCTGATTTGCTTGCTTGTTTCATTATAGGCACGATAGCTAGGGATGAGTGAACTTGTCAATTACAGTGGTACCTCGGGTTACAGACGCTTCAGGTTACAGACTCCGTTAACCCAGAAATAATACCTCGGGTTAAGAACTTTGCTTCAGGATGAGAACAGAAATTGCGCAGCAGCGGGAGGCCTCATTAGCTAAAGTTTCACTTCAGGTTAAGAACAATTTCAGGTTAAGAACGGACCTCCGGAATGAATTAAGTTCTTAACCCGAGGTACCACTGTATTCTTTCTCTTGCTTTCTGTCTTTTTTCAGCCTTCAGTTCAGTTCTCCACACTTCGTTTGTTGTTGTTTTTTTAAGCCCTCATGAAAATTCATCCATAAATTTCTAATATACAGTCATACCTTGGAAGTTGAACGGAATCCATTCCAGAAGTCCATTCGACTTCCAAAATGTTCGAAAACCAAACCACGGCTTTTAATTGGTTGCAGGAAGCTTCTGCAACCAACCAGAAGCCGCAGAAACCCCGCCTGACGTTCAGGTTCCAAAAGAATGTTTGCAAACCGGAACAAAAACTTCTGGGTTTGCGGTGTTTGGGAGCCAAAATGTCTGAGTTCCAGGGTGTTTGGGATCCAAAGTACCGCTGTACACATGTTTGTATGCAATCTTGCATAATATACACATTTCTTGCAAAGCCATGATCCCTGATACAATGCATTTCTTTATGTTAGTTTCACTAACATATGCATTTATATGCACGCTTTACTCACATTACTTGGCTGGAGGACTGCACAGCAAAATTTGGAGGAAACGTGAATTTCTGATGTTAGCTGTTTTTCAGTGCAGATACTGCTTCAGAAAGGGCAAATGATGTGGGTTTGCATTTAGTCGCAAACTGAATAAAATTTATTCCCCGTCCCTTCTCCTAGCTGACTTTCCTTGATACATAGCTGTGTTCTCTGCTTGTAAGTGAGTTGCAGCAAATGGACCAAATTCAGCTATGGCAGGAGCATATTTGATGTCAGAAATGCATCAACCAGGAGAAAATACTCCAGGCCAGCTGCAGACAGTGTTGAAACACACAGCATCATTTACATTTGTTGGTTGTCTATGTGTTTGAAGGCAAAGTGTCTTCTGGTTTGCTCATAATTTTAAAAATTGGGCCAGTTTCTCTCTTGGCCACCAGTCTTCTGAAACTGAATAAATTTCCTTGCTAAGGATGTTCTGCACCTCTTGCGATGATCATTTTTCAACAGATGCTGGGTTTTGCTTTTCAGTGACCCGAAGGCAGCTCCTGTGGAGCGCATGTACTCTGCATCACCTAAACAAGTTTTGCAGGCTTTCCTATCATTTCAAAAACCTGCATTCCCTCCTTTGCCCAGGGGCAGTTGTGGCTGTGGGACAAAATACATGTGTCTGTGCACCCAGAGAAGCAATTCCTTTCTTAAGTCACTTCTAGTATTCTTTTTCTTTCTCCACTCTCCAGCCAGTTGGAGTTGGAATTCAAGATCTCATTTTCATTCCCTTCCAAATTTCTTTCCATCAAATGTCTTGGAGCGGGAGTGGGGGCGTGGGGGGGGGCGTGAGGTAGCAGCTTTCAACCTTTATTTGACTTACTGAAACATTAGCAGAGGAACGAACAGGCAGTTCTCCACTTTGGGGGAAAGCACCGAAAGGCAACCTTTCCCAACCTGAATCTGAAGTCGGGCCTGATCTCGTGATGTTTTCTCCTAATAGCTTTTACAAGCAGCCAGTAAGTGAAACTTACGGCATGTACAGCCGGCTGTAATCTGAGGCTCTTTGGGTAAAATAACATTAGTCTGTGCTACTTAAACACACTCTGGAAAGATTAAGGAGGAGAGGAAGGAAAATATTTGAGGAGATCAACTGGATGTGGTCGAATACAAGAAGCGTCACCTGACACGGATTAGTGTTTTTTGCCAAAGATTTACCTGACTGGGAGACCTCCATTTAGAAGTTGTGTTCTTACCAGATCAGCTCCTGGTACTCTTCTCCCCCCCAAATTTGTAGCTTTTCTAACCAGAATTCGTACAATGAAAGAACCCATTAATTTACTAGGGTTCAGTGTCTCCTCTGCTGTAAAGTTAAACAACCCTCCTCCCCACTTTGACATTCCTTCCCCTTATTAGCTGCAGCTGGCTCTTTCTAATTACAAAAGTCTTAACTTCTTTTTCATTTATATTCTGTGGCTTTTATTCCACTTTAGAGCAAAAATATGTGTGCTCTCCCACTACTGTATTGCATGTGTAGCTCATATGCTTCGCTTTGAGTCGTCTAGGAAATCCTTAGATTGTTGGCACTTCGGTAGCTAACCAAAAACTTACTGTGTATATTTGCTACAAATGTATATTTGTTTTATGCCAGTTTGAGTCTCATCTCAGTTCCACACCCCACACCCTGTATCCCTGCCAGTCTCCCAGTCCTGGGAATTTTTCATTAAATAAGGATTCTGTGAATTTTCTGTTGCAAGGTATACTTCATAATGCTGTATTGTTTTTAACATTCGGTTGAGAGCCACCCAGAGTGGCTGGGGAAACCCAGCCAGATGGGAGGGATATAACTAATGAATAATAATAATAATTATTATTAATAATAATAAGTTGCCAGGTATCCCCATCAAACTAAGAGGCTAATGTGGATGTGAAGGCCATTGTGCAAAGGGAATCGGTGAGTTGCAGTCCTGGAACCAGTGTTCAAAATTAGCCAGGCCACTTTTGACCACTTTCAGGCCCAGGCTCTGTACTTCCTCCACCTCACTGACAGAGGGTAAAATAACAGACACAATGTGATTGAAATGGAATCGAATCAGGCCACAACTTTATTGACTACAGTGCATGGGCATAGCTATGACTGGATCAGTATTAGAAACTGAGATATGAAAGCTAGGAGCTAGATTGCACCTTAAACCTAGGTTATGGGTGCAACAACAGAAAGTCTAGGCACGCTTTTTAATAACAAGAATACTAAGCTGAAAATGACGGAACCGCAGCTAAAATATTATGTTCATTTTTCACATGGTCTAGTCCTTTCCCTGCCCATCCCCTAATATTCTTAAGAGGGTTTCTTCTCCAGTCTTAAGAGAGTAGCTGGAAGTGGGGAGGCAGAAAAAGGTCCTCCTTTCTTTCCACTCTGCAGTTTTAATCTGAAATCTGAGGCACAGTACTATTCCCAGAGCTCAGAAACTGCTTGTGCTAATTAAATTCTCTGTTGCAAAATGCGCCTAGAACAACGGGAGTTTCGAACACCTTTGGAAATAAGAACCTCCAGGCAATTGGTTGTTCTGTCATTTGGGTGGATGGCCATACTACTTTGGAAGAACAGAATTAATCCTCAGCTAGTCTCTGATGCACACTGCCTATACTGGACTTAATATCCACTACTGTGAAATGTCACTTTGTGTGTTAATACATACCCCCCCTTAATCACTATGTCTGCAGTTACATCTGGGACAAATTCCTGGTTTGGTTGTATGCTGGTGTTGCCCATGTGATGTTGAGCCAACCAAATCAACCGGTCCTTAGAAGTGGGTTGGTTACATATTTTGCCCAACGTTACCAGTGTGGAAATGACTCACGGGATTATAGGAGAGTCCTTTTAGGTTCACATTATATATTAACTAGTTTAGCTTTTAATAATTCTGACCACATTTTCTGTACATGGAGGAAAAAGCCTCACCGAATTGATCTTTGACATAGATCTTTGTAAAATTGGTAATGCCTGGAACTCTGACCTGACCTGTCCTCAGCAGCTTTCAGAGGCAAATGGCAGTCAAACACAGTCTTGTTTGAATTTTCCTCTGAGTTGGAAATATACTGTAGAGGACGATGACCATGTGAACTGTGCCCCTTCCAGCCTCTTGAGCCGATAAGCACTGCTTCATATTTTATTAGAACAATTTGGCTCCTGATGTGAACTCAAGACTCATTAATCCTGTAACGTGGTGGATGGAGTTGGAAAAATACAGGATGTAAATATGTTCTTCATTATGCACTCTAATACCAACCAGATATGAAGTGTGCATTCTGTAATATGGTAGTCAGAATGCAGTAGGCAACTAGCAAATTGTTGACAAGGATCATCTGTTGCTCATTTCACTCTGGAGTCTTGAGCAAGAAATTCTTGAAGTTTTGAGTGCTCGGTGTTGCTTACTGATGCCTATCATAACTTGATGAACTGATATTAAAATGGGTGAAGAGCTTGCCGTCTATACCAACAAAACTTATTGAAACTGAGTGCACATTTTGCATGAAGTAGATCCCTTCAGGGCTTGCCTAAATGCCCAAGTGGTTTAAGCCAGTCACTTGGCAGGGGTGGGTTTTCTTTTCCTTTGAATTTCAAATAAAATAGGAGCAACCAGAGATTCACCCCTTTTTACTGCAGTATTCGGGGGGGGGGCATTCCTCACATCACAAAGCAATAACTGGTGCTTTTGTGAAGCAACGTGTTTTGGGATGTTGGTCGGCTACTGTGAGAATGGGATACTGGATGAAATGGATTTTTTGCTTGATCCAGCAGGGATCTTTTTATGTTCTTACGGCTGCAGTATGGAAGGACTCCCTGTGTCACTCATCTCTGGGGGCTGAATGAAATTAGGGCCAGCCCCAATGGACAAAGGACAAAGTTGGCTTCCATAGCACCAATCATTTGCTTCCTCTGCTCCTACTTTCTGAGTGGCAAGTAGTTGGACTGTGGCTTTGCTTGGCTGCTAGATTGAAATTGAAATACCGTATTTTTCGCTCTATAACACGCACCCGACCATAACACGCACATAGTTTTTAGAGGAGGAAAATCCGTAGGCATGCCACCCGTAGGCATTCCCTCCATAACACGCACATACATTTTCCCTTACTTTTTAGGAGGAAAAAAGTGAGTGTTATGGTGCAAAAAATACGGTACTTTATTGTCACTTGTACAACTTGTATACAGTGAGATTGCCCAAGCTCTCTTAGTCTTAATTCCCCTCGTTTACTGACACACGCCCACCAAACCTGAAAGTCAGTTGCCCTGTTGTTATCTTTTCATTCAGCAGCCTAACAGCCCATGGATAGAAGCTGTTCTTTACCTTGTTGGGTCGACTAATCATTCTTCTATATCTTCTGCCTGAGGGCAGGAGATCAAGAAAGTGCCGGCCAGGGTGTGAATCATCCCTGAGAATTTTCCTCACTCTCCTGAGGCAACGTTCTTCCGCTATTTCATCCAGCGGATTCACGGGACAGCCCATAATATCTTGTGCTGTATTCACCTCCCTCTGTAAGCACTTCCTATCAGATGATGTCAAACCAGCGTACCACACCGCGATGCAGTATGAAAGGACACTTTCTATTGTTGACCGGTAGAAGGAGATCATCAAATGTTGATTGACATCGTTCTTCTAAAAAGATGCGCCTCAATAAGACCTTCACCAGCAGTTGGTACTTCCAGGAGGCTGGGGAAGAGACTGACCATCATTACCCTCCCCAACAATTTGCTTTTGCTGCTGCCAACCTCCTCTGGAGTAAGGATATGGGAGGCAGCTGCATGTCATCTAGCCTGGGAAGAGAACATCTCTCTCCTCAACTGTACTTGAACCAGGCTCCTTGAAGTGCAGGAAGACCAGCACCAGAACTGTTTTTTCCTTTGCAATTCTTTTTTGATTATCCGAATTTAAACCCAATTATACAGAAACTTTATTGTCAGTTAATTCCTGTGTTTTTTTAAAAAAGTTATGTACTTAAACCTAGATTGGGTTGTTTTTCTTTTTGCAATATTCAACTTATTCTGTGTTTGTTTAATAGTTGTTTTTCGTCACTAACAGGCTCTGTATTTCGTAAATTTGTATTCTGATGTTTTGAGTGTTTGCTGTATGGTGTTTTGGGTGCTTTTCATTGTGGAAAAGTGGTAAATAAGTTAACCCAACCACTAAATCTCTTGACCAAAGTGTAACTATGAAGGAAGAGGAGGCTGAAAGAAGTGCATGGGTCCTTGGTTGTTCAGGAGAACCTAGGAGCAAAAGTTTTTATGACTTTATAGGAGTGAGCGTAGTTGTCTTGTTTCCAGCGTTATCAAATTTTTACATGCTACCCCAATCTCTGCCGAGCAGTGTCCAAGATTTCAGGGTTTGCTTTTCCTTTTGGAATGAGGCACAGCGGAGACTATGGTGTCTTTATGATATATGGTTTATTTACACATATATACAACTTGAGTCTACAGTGGAGGGGCTTCCAATGTTCACATCTCAAAGAGGGTCTTGTCTTCCCCATAAGTGCAGCATGGATTATAGACAATATGGACTTGATGGACATTTGGAGGATAAAGAACCCTCTAGGTAAAGAGGGAACCTTCTTTTCTGAGACACATCTATCATGGACAAGAATCGACCAAATCTGGACATCTAGAGGACTGGCACCTAAGACAAAAAAAATAGAGATCTGCCCTAAAACCTGCTCCGACCATAACGCTTTGAAAATGGACTTGAGACTCACACCAGCTGGATCTTTCAGATGGAGAATGAATGACTATTTGTTTAGAGATCAGGAGATCGTGAAAAAGGCCCAAAAAACGTTGAAGGACTATTTTGAAATAAACTTGAATACTTCGGTGGAAAAGAAAACAATCTGGGACGCGAGCAAAGCTGTTATGAGAGGGTTTCTGATACAACAGAACACTATCAAGAAGAAACTCTGGAATGGCAAAAAGGATAAGATTTTGGACAAAATAAGAGACGGAGAAAAAAAGTTGAGATTAAATCCAAAATCAAAAGAAGTTTTAAGAGAAATAAAATTTTACCAAGCACAATATACGAAATTTATAAACCAAGAAATTGAATGGAAAATTAAACAGATGAAACAAAGGTCATTTGAATCGGCAAATAAATGTGGAAAGCTGCTGGCATGGCAGCTGAGACAAAAAGCGAACTTTGTTACCAATCTGGAGGTTGAAGGAGAATGTATACAGAAACCAGAAGAAATTAGAAAGTGTTTCCAGAGATATTTTAAAAAATTGTATACCCAAGGACCACAAGTAGAGACTGAAATAAATAAGTTTTTAAAAAGTTATGGCCTGCAAAAGTTACCACAAGACAAACAAACAGTCCTGAATTACAAAATAACACAACAGGAAATTGAAAGAGCCATTCAGAATATGCAAATAGGCAAATCTCCAGGCCCAGACGGACTTACCTCCAAATATTATAAGACATTGAAGGAATATCTGACACAGCCACTAATGGAGGTATGCAACCAGATCATGGAAGGGAAGGGGGCACCAGAATCGTGGAAAGAAGCATTTATTACTCTGATACCAAAATTGGAATCTGAAAAGACTCAGCTTAAGAATTATCGTCCCATCTCACTCCTAAATGTGGATTACAAAATTTTTGCTGATATTTTAGCAAACAGACTGAAAAGAGTTTTGAATGAAGTAATTCACAAGGACCAAGCAGGCTTTCTCCCCGGCAGGCATTTGTCTGATAACACTAGAAATATTATCGATGTTTTGGAGCTACTACAGACAAATATGAATACGAAAGCAGTTTTGATTTTTATAGACGCGGAGAAGGCCTTTGACAATATATCTTGGAATTTTATGAAGAAAAATTTGGAAGGGATGGGAGTGGGAAGGGCGTTTCAAAATGGTATCGAAGCAATTTATTCTGATCAAAAGGCCAAATTGATAGTAAATAGTGTGGTGACAGAGGAGTTTAAAATTGAAAAAGGGACACGACACGGGTGCCCCCTATCACCCTTGCTATTTATTTCTGTCCTGGAGGTGTTGCTGAACTTGATTAGGAGAGACCAGCTGGTGGAGGGAATACAGGTTGGAGAAAAACAATACAAACTTAAGGCTTTTGCAGATGATTTGGTTTTGACATTACAGGAGCCAGAAACCAGTACAAAAAGAGCTTTAGAACTAATCTCTGAGTTTGGTCGGGTGGCGGGATTCAGGTTGAATAAACAAAAAACCAAGGTTCTGGCAAAAAACTTGACACCTTCAGAAATAGATGTGTTCCAGAAGGAAACAGAACTAAACGTGGTTACAAAAGTTAAATACTTAGGGGTTAATCTGACCGGGAGAAATTTGAATTTATTTAAGGATAATTATGAAAAATGTTGGTCAGAAATTAAAAAAGACTTAGAAACCTGGTCAAGATTGAAACTCTCCTTGTCGGGAAGAATTGCAGCAGTAAAGATGAATGTATTGCCAAGAATGTTGTTTTTGTTTCAAACCCTTCAGATCGTGGACAGAGTGGAGTGTTTTGGAAAGTGGCAGAGGGATATTGCAAGGTTTGTCTCGCAGGGCAAAAAGCCCCGAATAAAATTTAAGATATTAACAGATGCAAAGGAAAGAGGGGGGTTTGCCCTGCCGGACTTAAGATTGTATTATGAAGCTGCATCCTTCTGCTGGATGAAAGATTGGTTTCTGTTAGAAAACACTGATGTCCTAGATCTGGAAGGGCATAGTAACGCTTACGGGTGGCATGCATATCTGTGGTACGACAAGGCAAAGTCTCATAAATTGTTTAAAAACCATATTGTCAGGAAAGCTCTATTCATTGTCTGGACTAAATACAAGGACTTACTTGAAAGTAAGGCCCCGAGGTGGCTATCACCGACGGAGGCTAAGGCCATAAAACTACGTAATATGGAGAGGGGCTGGGTAAAATATTGTGAGATATTAGAAAGAGATGGTGATACTTGGAGGTTGCAGAGTTTTGAAAAATTGAGAGGAAAGGTGCGAGACTGGTTTCATTATGCCCAAATTTTAGAGATTTTTAAAAAGGACAAAAAAATTGGTTTCCAGGTGGAAAAATCAAAATTAGAGACAGAATTACTTGAACCTAAGACGAAAGTGCTTTCAAGAATGTATAACTTGTTGCTTAAATGGAATACACAAGACGAGATAGTTAAGTCAGCTATGATAAAATGGGCACAGGATATTGGGTACAACATTATGGCTGAAGACTGGGAAAGGTTATGGACCACCGGTATGAAATTTACGGCATGTAGTGCCTTAAAAGAAAACGTTATGAAAATGGTATACAGGTGGTACATGACCCCAGTCAAACTTGCAAAGATATATCATTTGTCTGACAATAAATGTTGGAAATGTAGGGAGGCTGAAGGAACTTTTTTTCACCTCTGGTGGACATGCCCGAGAGTGAAGGCCTTTTGGGAAATGATTTACAATGAGTTGAAAAAGGTGTTTAAGTACACCTTTCAGAAGAAACCAGAGGCCTTCCTTCTGGGCATGGTAGGCCAGAGAGTGCCAAAAAGAGATAGAACTTTCTTTCTATATGCAACTACAGCAGCAAGAATTCTTATAGCCAAATATTGGAAGGCACAGGAGTTACCCACGCTGGAAGAATGGCATTCGCAGCTGATGGACTACATGGAATTAGCCGAAATGACTGGCAGAATCCGAGATTTGGGAGAAGAGACAGTGGAAGAGGATTGGAAAAAATTTAAGGACTATTTACAAAAACATTATAAGTTATATGAATGTTGAGAATTTGCTAAATTTTTTGGGAAAAACACGCTTCAGCACTGAGATTGGTAAAAGAGGGAAATTAAGTTATGAAGTCAAAAAGCACAAATTATAGATTATATAATTAAATGAATACACAAAAACACATAAAGTAAGGTATCAAATTGCTGTATATTTTTATTGAAAAGAAAGCAGGGGATGGAAGATCTGGGGAAGTCCAGTTGATTATGATCACTAATTCGGAAAAGTAAATTTTCTTGTACAATCTTTTTCTTTCTGTAAAACTGCTTTTGACGCGTTGTTGGAGATGTATTTGACTCTGGAAAAAAAGCAATAAAAAATTATTAAAAAAAAAATAAAAATAAATAAGTGCAGCATGGATTCAAGGACAGCCCAAAAGCCATCTCTGTGTCTCCTTGTTACAGCTTGTCCCAGGAAGCTCACACAATGATCTGCCCTTCCTTCCTTCCGACTGCTAACCCAGTGAAACGATTCCTGACCCCCAGCCTACCTCACCCAGAGTGCAATCCCAAACCCCTTTCTGTCTCTGACACACAGCTGGAGGGCACTGAATTTACTGATGGCCTCTTTTGTGGCTTTCCTGGTGGGTTCGCAACTTCCCTGTCTTCTTCCTTTGTCTTCCTCATGACCCAACTCAGCTAGCTCTGCCAAGCTGGCCTGGCTCATTGGCATAAGCGACATTCAGGGATTTCCATGCTTGACACAGTTTAACCAAAGCTTGATTAATTCTGTTACTAAATTCAAGAATTATGGGTGCCCTTGGACCCGCAGACTCTGGCATCCAAACACGTAACAATATTTTAAAGTGATACAGCCTCCTTCTTCTAGGCTGCTGGCAAGCTGACGAGGAGCTCTGGAGGTTATAAGGATAATGTAACTGGTTCAGGCTGTTTCGCACTTAGCCTGAATTCTGGAACAAAGGAAGCTGCCTTATACAGAGTCAGACCATTGGTCCATTTAGTATAGCGCTGCTTTGCCTCTTTTCCCCACCCACATTTCCTTCTGGGCAGCCTTTCATGCGCTGCAAGCCAGTTGTAGGTCCAGAAGTGAAAGTGGGCAGGGTGATGAATGCAGATCTTAACTTGGTACAGCAGGCTCGTTTCTCTCGCGCTCCCACACACCCCTCTCTCTCCTCCATTCAGGCAAACAGGACGCATTATTCAATGGAGTGGTGTGGCCTGGGGAGAACTTCAAGGAAGGCTGAGGTTTTCCATCCCTGGTCTACAGTGATTGGCTATTCTCCAAGGTTTCTTTTTTTATAATATAATTTTTAATAATTTTTACATGTTAGTTATCATTCATACAACAGAACTTCACATCTTATACAATCTTTTTAGACTTCCATCAGCTTCTCTGATGGTCTTCCGTTCTTATCACTTATTCTGCATTTCTTAATTACCTATTGCCTTTAATTATCTTAACTAACAGTCCCCCTCGTTTTTTTGCAATATTTCAAATAGTCCACCTTACAAAACTTCTCACAAACCTACAAGCATAATATGATCATCACAATTGCTCTCCAAATAGTCCGTAAATTTATGCCAGTCTTCTGTGAATCTCTGGTCCCGCAGATTTCGAATTCTTCCTGTTAATTTATCTAATTATGCATAGTTCATCAGTTTCATCCTCCATTCTTCTTTTGTCGGTAATTCTTCTTGTTTCCAATTTTGTGCCAATAATATTCTTGCTGCCGTCATTGGATATAGAAATAATTTACAATCCTTTCTTTTGAAATCATCTCCTACAGTGCCAAGTAAAAATGCTTCTGGTTTCTTAATAAATGCATATTTCAACATTTTTTTCATCTCATGGCTACTCTCCAAGGTTTCAACCTGGGGTCTCTCCCAGCCCTACCAGAAGATGTTGGGGGGTTGCATCTGGAATCTCCAGCTAGCTCCATTGGTAGAGCAGAGGCCTCTTAATCTCATGGTCATAGGTTCGAGCCCTGGATTGGGTGAAATGATTCCTATATTAGAGAGGTCCTTGTGGTCCCTTCCAACGCCACAATTCTATGATTCCATACTGAATGCAGAGCAAACGCACCACCATTCAGTTATGGTCCTTCCCCACTGTTTTTGTGATTCTCATAACATAGCATGCATTATGGCAGTAGCTTTCCCCCATTGCTTTCCCCCCAACATCTAGTATTCAGAAATGCTTTGCCTTTGTACACAGAGGCTGCATTTCTCTGTTGTGGCTAATAGCTGGTAACAGTCCTATCCTCTTAGCCACCATCCAAGCTACTAGCCATTACCGCATCTTGAGGCAATGCCAAAAAAGTGGTTAAGAAGCTGTCCTATGCCAAACCGGACCTGTGAGTGTGGAGTAGCCTTTTAAAAAAAATAAATCTTACTGAGCTTCCTATAAACTCAGAAGCAGCCTTTGCGTAGATTCAATAGGACATTCTTGCATTTGAAGTGGTTTGGGGAAATTCATTTGTCCATTATGTTAAGAATGGTTGTTTAGGCTGTGGGACCCGATGGTCAACCCACCCTGCTTGAAACTCCCATGTAAAGTCTCTTAATAGCTTTCAGCTGTGTCTTGTAAAAAACAACAACAACAACCCTAAAAATTAGACACTGAACTTCTAATATCTACCAGGACTAAATAATTCCTCAGCTTGTACTCACAGCACTGTCTGTTGTGAGTCATGTGATGCCTCTTAAAAATGAAATTATCAGCTGAAAAGGGTTCCTTGCTACTGTTCTGAATCCCTCTTAACGTTTTGGTTGTCTTGGTCATACACACACACACACACACACACACACACAGTTGTTCTTGAACAAAAGCCAGTCCTCTGCTGGCTGGTTACCTTTGCAGACCGATGTTTTTGTAGCAACGTGGCTTACTATTACATACTGTGGCCATGATGAGTTTAGCAGGTAGCTTGCGATTGATTGCAGAAGTTGTGATAAGCCCCGGCAGAAGTTGCTAACCCTTGTGCTCTTGGGTAGAGCCATTTAAAATCAGTGGAGCTGCGCAGCTCTTCTCAGACAATGGAAAAGACCCTGCTCTTGCCATGCCATGTGTTCTGATGTGTCCTTTGGCATGGGCAAAAGCAGTATCTACATCACCACCCAAAGCCCAGTGGAGTGATGATGTTTGACTGCAATCAATTATCGCAGTAAAAGGCCCTTGAGCCCCATGGTGGCCAGCGGAATTTTAGTGTCTGCAACAAGGTAGTTCCAATTTTCTACCTGCCTTGCTAGTTTCTGTAGGATTAAACCTTGATAATGTAGCTGGATTAGTATTATACTTTAGGAGAACACCTTGTACCATATTTTTCTACCCATCATTTGCTAGCAATGGATGTGGCTAAGCTCCACGTGTCTTTGTTTTACCAGTGAGAGGACAGGTGTGGGGAAGCTTTGGCTATCAAGGTGTTTGCTGAACTACGGCTCTCTGCAGTCTCTGAAAGCACGGCCATTGGTCAGGGATGATGGGAGTTGTAGTTCATCAGCATCTGGAGGACGAAAGGTTCTCTGCAGCTGAAGCAGGATTTTGGACATGGATATCTGGGTGGTGGTGCCTATGCTTCAGAGCTTCCTGTTTAAGTGATCTACCCGGAGTAGATGGGACTTATGGCCTGATCCAGCAACACTTGTTTTGGTATTATCAGTTCAAAAGCTCACAAAATCCAGGTTGCAAAAAGATTTTCTGGAGTAGAACTGAACAACTCTCCCTTTCTCCAGTTTCTAAGGTTTAGGCTGCAACTCTGAATATACTTACCTGGGAGTAAGTCAGTGCAACTTAATTCTGATTAGGCTTTTATAGGGTTGCACTGTAACCTATCCAAAACCTTGTGAACTGCGGGTGCTAGAACAACAGAAACCCAAAATGTTGTGTGGAAATTTGAAACTCTTTCCTCATGTTCTAATGGATAAAATATAGGAAAGATGCAAAACCTTAATTAGCCTGTGTCTTTAAAGTCTGCAGAGTACCAAAAGGCCTCTCAGATTGCTGTGTATCTGGCAATTGTGAAATGTGATAGGCTTTCTTAATAAGCAAGGCTGGAATTTGGGCAATAGTTATTGGATTATATTTTATTTTTAAAACTTGCCTCCATTACAATTTGAATCTGAGGGTTGCAGCACTAATGAAAAGTTTTCCACCCCCCTCAAATGTTCTTGCAGATGTAACAATTCCAGTGTTCTATACTTAGTCTTGTAATTAGAACGATGATTATGTTCTTGAAGAATCCCACAAATTAAGAACAACAACAGAAAAAGATAGTGACTCATGAGAACATTTGCAACATGTTAAACGTGTGGTTGTCACTTATGAATTATGTGATTACTGTGTGAAGTATTTATGGATTTATGGTTGCAGAATAGATGTTAAGTACCATGTATTGGTACTCAAGAAAAATGCCCTGTTTTGTTCCAAGTGCCAGTTTGGGTCCATTGTTGTCACTGTGATCTTCACGTAATGACAATTGGTCTGGCATCAGTGCTGATCTTCAACCAAGCTGTGGGCATCTTTGTTGTGAAATTTAGGAAGTCCTGAGCCAATTGGGGGCAGGAGTTTCCAGACTTGCCAGAGACGCCATCTGAAACAAAGGGTTGTGTTGTTAGGACAATCCTTGCTCAAGATCCTGTAGACTGTTCTGTCAATGCTGCAGAATTTGTCCATGGAACAGGAAGGGTGAAATAATATCTTATGGATAAGGAGAAGAGCCCAATAGAAGCGAGAACTCAAAGCTAGAGCATATGCTTATATGCACAAAACCCCCAGCATCTTTAGTAAAAGGATTGCAAGGTAGCAAGACTCGGAAAGATCCCTAGTTGAGACCATGGGAGATTGCTGCCGGACAACAGATAATACTAGTCTAGATGGGTCAGTGCTTGATTCAGTCTAAGCCAGCATCATTTGACCTCATAATACAAATTTTTGCTGCTCATTATACTTGGCTTTATTAGTCGGGTGTCCTTACCCTATTTAATCCTGCATTATTATTTTATTATTATTCCAGTCCTTAGCATCCTGATTGATGGGAAGGGCTGGTATCTTCCATTCATGATCTAAGTCCTTCCATGATTCTGCTTCTACTGGGTACCCACACTGTCACCTACTGCCATCGGGTGCCATTTCCATATGGGAAGGAAAACTGATGGGGAGTGTATGTCAAGCTTGAAAAGGATAAAGAGGTTGAAGCAACTTCCTCCTGCAAGGAATTTTTGGATTTTTTAGTTCAGAGAAAAAGGCAAGGAAGCTGGGAATGGAGCTTGTTACCAGTTGATAGCGTTTTCCTCCCTCTCATAATAATCCGAATGTGGAACATCCGATGAAGCTGAATTTTGTAGGACTGCGGACAGTCCAAAGTGCATTCCTCAATTATGGAATTCTCTCTTACGAGATGCAGTGATGGCTACCAGCCTGGATGTCTTTAAATGGTTAGGCAAATTCTTGGAAGGAAAGCCAAGAATGGCTTTCTGTCAATAGCCAAGATGGTTGTGTAGTGTCTTTCAATACTGGAAATGGTATCCTTCTGAGCACCAGTTGCTAGGAGGACATCAGTGGGGAGAATACTGTTGCACCCCTATCCTGATTGTGGGCCCCACAAGAGGCCTCATCCTGGGTCTTTCAGTCTGCACAACGAAATCTGATGAATGACACCACTTATGCCAGAGCTGAAGAACATTATTTTTCAGCCTGAGCGTCACATTTTTAGATGGGAAAACCACTGAGAGCTGTGTGCCAGAAGTAGGTGGGGCCAGAGACACACTTGGGTGGACCTTTGTACAGTTAATACACTCCAGACACACAAACACAGGTTTCTAGGCATCTACACCTACACATCTCTCCTTTCATGCAAGCAAGGGGTGCGATGTCAGGTCAAGAACACATTCCACCCAGGCAAAGATGCCCAAGGAGGGCATGGAGCTCTCATGGGAGGCATATGAATAGGATGTGGCTTGGGGAGAGTCCAGAAGATCAGAAAGAGAGGCCTGGCTTGCATTTGGGGCCTGAGGCTCCCCACCCCTGACACATACCTTCCAACACCAAATTGCTATCTCTCTCTGTGTAAGTAATGCCAAGACATGAGCAATGGCTTAGGTCAGGCATGGCCAAACTTGGCCCTCCAGATGTTTTGGCACTACAACTCCCATCATCCCTAGCTAACAGGACCAGTGATCAGGGATGATGGGAACTGTAGTCCCAAAACATCTGGAGGGCCAGGTTTGGCCATGCCTGGCTTAGGTAGTGCACTGTTGCCTGTTGGCTCTTGTGCTACAGTTGCAATTGTGAGAACAGGCATGTGTCGAAAACGTTGTTTTAAGCCAATTCAGAAATCTTGGAAAAGACTGATATCTCTCTCTGTCACTCATGGAGGTTGCTCATAAGTGATGACCTGAATCCAGTTTGAGCAGAGTGGGATTTGCACGTTGCTAGTGCTTGTTATATGTGAATGGAGAGAAGGATGCCAGAAGTCAGGAACATGGAGAGGTGAAAAAGCAAACACATGAAGCTACCGCGGGCCAAGATCTGACTTGGAAACTCTTCTAACCTAGTCAGTCACCAGGGGCTATTGGGAAGCTGGGGTGAGAGAATATAGCCTGAGTCCAATACCTTCAACAAAATGGATGGCTCTCCCCAGCGGATCCTGGCATGGAAGCTTGGATGTGAGACCTGCTGGCAGGTCTTGACAGAGCAGTCAGAAAGGAGCATGTTGCCCGCTTTTCCACTTCAAAGATCAAGAGGCAATTTTGTATGTGAATTGCAACATACTTAGTAGGGCAGTCATACTGACAGAACCACAATATAAAAGGCACTCAACAAAAAACTTTTATCAGTATCATCACCATCATTAAACTTATTGCGCGCTCTTCACCAGCAAGTCCCAGGGTGTGGGTTACAATGATTTAAAACAGGCTTCCTCAAACTCGGCCCTCCAGATGTTTTTGCTCGCTAGCTAGCAGGACTAGTGGTCAGGCATGATGGGAATTGTAGTCTCAAAACATCTGAAGGGCCGAGGTTGAGGAAGCCTGATTTAAAGTAAAACATTAAAAACACCAGCTTGATCACTCACCTTTAGGGAATTCCACAAACTAGCCTCTGTGGAATTCCAGGTTGTCTGTGGCGATCAAGTGATTGTTTAAATAGAAGACTTGGCCAAAGATACACATACACACACACTCCTCGGTCACAGTCCAGATCATCCTCCCTGCTCCATTGCTGAGATTTAATGTCATGCACAAGTGGCGTGATGAGTATCCAATATGGTTTGCCTTTCAGTGAGAAAGAGGTTGCTCAAAAACTATCACCTCTTATCATTAGCTAACTTTGGGAGGGAAGCTGGATAAATATTCTGAAGTTTGTAGTTCACAGGAGGTTTAAAAGGTTTTTGTTTTTTTATTTAATGAAGTAATGCAGGAGGCGCTGTAGTCTAATTGCGAAAGTGAATGCACACCTCTCCTTCTGGGTTTCAGATAGGCAGAAATACATTCCACATCACTAGTCTTAACTAGTGATGGAGACCTCCAATGCAGTTTGTTGCCATCACAACCACACTTACAACAGGGTAACCATGATGCGGGTGGTGCTGTGGTCTAAACCACTGAGCCTAGGGCTTGCCAATTGGAAGGTCGGCGGTTCGAATCCCCGAAATGAGGTGAGCCCCCATTGCTCAGTCCCAGCTCCTGCCAACCTAGCAATTCGAAAGCACGTCAAAGTGAAAGTAGATAAATAGGTACTGCTCCAGCGGGAAGGTAAACAGCATTTCCATGCACTGCTCTGGTTCGCCAGAAGCAGCTTAGTCATGCTGGCCACATGACCCAGAAGCTGCACGCTGGCTCCCTCGGCCAGTAAAGCGAGATGAGCGCCGCAACCCCAGAGTCATTCACTACTGGACCTTACGGTCACAGGTACCTTTACCTTTTTTGTTAATTACGTCCAGCAATAGTTTGTGGTGATGATGCAGTGGATGTGGATGATATAGCAGAATGTGCATTTTTTAAAAATAAAATAAAATACCCAAGCTAAAAATGGTGTCTGACTAATAATGCGTGTGTGTGTATTTGCCCTGTGAATGTATCTCTTGCTAGGTTTGTGGCAGGAGTCAACTTCCACACTGTGGGGGGGGGGTGAGAGAAATTTATCACGATAATATTTGAATGTTCTTGGCAGGATGCCCGGGTAGCGATGTCCAAGATAAAATTCAGCGATTGTGACTTAAAGTATGCCTGTATCGCGTGCCAATTTCGGAGTGCTTTTTCCTTGCTGAGTTGAGTAGTTAACCCAGAAAACTGATTATCTGCCCATCGGAGGTGAGCATCCCCTTGGGAATAAGAAAACAGCAGCAGCACTGCCGCAGGGGCTTGCGCATTGCCAGGCATGTGGCAGCTTCACTTTCTAGCTGAAAGTGCAACCTCTATTATCCTCTGGTGGGGCTCACTAGTGTCCTTAACAGCTGCACTTAGAAGTTGTTGTTGTTTTGTCAATAAAGATTTATATAAATATTGTCGAATGAATAAATGCAATAAATGTCATCCATAGCAAGCCACACCTTTCCCCACCAATGTGTCTCCATGCTGGGGAAAACTTCACCTTCTGAAATGACCCTTCTGGATAGCTCAGTTGGTTAGAGCGTGGTGCTGATAACGCCAAGGTTGCAGGTTCAATCCCTGTATGGGACAGCTGCATATTCCTGCATTGCAGGGAGTTGTATTAGATGATTCCCAGGGTCCTTTCCGACTCTTCAGTTCTATGATTCTGTGCTTCTTTTCATGCAGGGAGCTGTCAGGAAAATGTTGGCAACGGCATTTGAGAAACAATTGCCATTTTACTATAGAAGCTAGTTCTTTGAGAGTTTTGATGATGCCACTGTGCTCTTTATGGCTTGAGAAAAGCACATTGGAACACAGCACACAGTCACCTTTAGAAACAGTGGCGCGTAGGTGTGTCGGCAGTTGAAATTCAGTCTGGAACTGTGGATTTTGGACTATTGGTAATGGTTTAGGTGCATGTGCCAGTAGAATGATGATTTTTTAACAGTGTTGCAGAAGCTGTCCTGTTCAAGCCTCAGATGCCAACGTTCTCCTCCTTCACTCTCTTCTTCTTCTTCTTGCATGGCTGTGAGTATCAGGAGGAAATCATCTACTTCCAGGTTTAAACTGAGCATAGTTTGTTGTTATGTCTAAACCTGGCCCAACTGTCCTTAGTTTAAACTAAAACATGTTAAAGTATGTTTTGTTATTCAGAGTGTCTTGAGTTCACCCATCGTGTGTGTGTGTGTAGCATCACTATAATAATATAATTAATAATATATAATAATAATCTTATTATGGAAAATCCACACCCTTAAGCAACTTCTGTTAAAAGAATTCCAAGCAAGATGGTATGGCTTTTTTCCCCTTTTTGAGTGCTGATATTTCTTGTGCTTTTCTCTGACATGCCAAATGAGGTCTCTCGCCTCTCTTTTTTTGAACTGCTGGTGAAGGTTAAAATCTCTTTTTTAAAAAAGGAAAAAAAAATAGTGGCATAATGCAGCCATTCAGGGTTGCACCACAAGAAAGGAAGGGGTTTAATGGTCTCCATATGTATGCTCTTAGTAATGGCAGGATAAAATTTTGCTATACCACATAATGGTAAACCATCAGCGCTATAACATCCATGGGGGCTTTTAAGTGCCTTCTTTTATAGACACCCTTCTATCCAAGATTAATTCACTCAAGATTTAAGCCAGCAGCAAGTAAGGCAGAGACCGGTTGAGTTGTGCAGCTGAGACAAACAGCTCGTAATTCCTAAAGGAATTAGCACTCTTTTTAAAAAAAGAAAGAAAAAGAAAAAAAGGCAAACAAGCAGTTTGCAATCAAGTACCGTATTAACTACACTTGGAAATAGTTGTTTCCAACGCTTCTGGATGGAGAGCCACTTCAAAGCGAAGTTTTCTGTATGGACGTAGCATGTAACAATAGTTTGGCCTGGAATGCAAGTACATTTTGAAGCTCATGTTGTAAAGCCCAGGGATTCATTTCACTGCTTCATCAAGGCTGATGGGACACGCTTGCACTCATTTCTTGAGTATGTTGCTGATAAATTCTTTGCACCTTTTCCCCCGAACATGACAAAACATACGCCTGACAGCTAAATGTGGAGCGGTAAAGGGAACTCTTTTTGGCCACATGAAATAAATGCTACACATAATCTGCTTCTTGATTTTTATTTTTATTTTGGAAATGGTTTCCACTTTTTTTCTGGCAAGAAAGTATCCGGGCCATTTCAATAGCTTGCCTGAGAGGGGGCCACTTTCTCCCCTCCCCATCTGTATGCTTGGGGAAACTGTACCTGTTGAATTCTTGCCTGTCATGTAGCCTCTGGGGGGGTGGTGGTGAGGGTTGGAGGGGAAGAATATATTTAAGTACAGTATGGATACATCCCCCTGAGAAGGGTGTTTAAATACCATTCTTTGTCCTGCTCAGATTAGATCCATTGAAATTAATAGACCTGACTAACATAGGTTCATTAATTTCAGTGCATCAAGTCATAATAAAATTTAGCTGCTTACAATCCATGGTGAACCCCAGAGGTATTTTGACACCTGCAGGTTTTCTTCTGTTAATATACCTATATACAGTTGTACCTCGGAAGTCGAACGGAATCCGCTCCGGAAGTCCGTTCCGCTTCCAAAACATTCGGAAACCAAAGCGCGGCTTCTGATGGCTGCAGGAAGCTCCTGCAGCCAATCAGAAGCCACGGAAGCACATTCAGACATTGGGTTCCAAAGAACGTTCATAAACTGGAACACTCACTTCTGGGTTTGTGGTGTTTGTGGGCCAAAACGTTTGACTTGCAAGGTGTTCAGGACCCAAGGTATGACTGTATTGCCATTTTCATACAGTGCCCCCAATTTCCCATAGAACTAGGTTCACCATCCTCATTGCTCTTCTCTAGACATGCTTCAGTTTACTAGTGACCTTAAAATGTGACATCTATAGGTGGATACACAGCACTCCAGGTTTGTCCTGACCAGTGCATAATCGTGTAGAATTATTATCACTCATTGGCTGCATTCAGAAAGCACATTATTGTATTTCCTCGATGTTTCCTTACCCGATAACTTCTATGTGTGATGCGATCTTTCACATGATTTGAAAACCACTTCTGGAAATCTAGCATGATCTAGAGCAAGTTTACCTCTCCTTTCCATGTTAATCGCTTGCAGGGAAAATCAGTTTGCAACCCCGTTAAACCAGAAAATTGTGGAATTTGGAGGAATATTTTAGTATATGGTTCTTTCTTGCTGCTTTCCTGGCTGAATCATAGGGGAACAAAAGCGTCCATGTACATAAAGGGTGCCAAGTTGATTTGTGACATGTCAGATGATGTCTGCTGTTGTATTGCGCCATGTCGTCTGGTGTTCATGATGTTTAGGACAGTATGGTGGTTTATTGATAAAAAAGCCACAGCTCCATGATACGGCAGGTAATTACCGTGTAAAAAGGAACGTAAGGAACTAGGACAGAAGCATTCACATTATAACCAGGAAAACAAATGTAATTATCCCCCAAGTCTGAATGGACCCATGGTTCAAGCAATCTCCATCCATCAATGAAGCCTAAGATTGCATCATCTTTCTTAGCAATCACAGTGATGATTTAAGTTCTTTAAGGGTGCAGTCTTCAACCGTTTTGTGACCCAGACACACCTTAAACCCAAGCATGCATGTGGGGACCAATTCTTAATCCTTACAACCAGTTGTATGTGTTGTAGCACTAAGCAGATTATTCTGTCTTATGCAAGGCTTTCTTCATGGGCATTGAAAAGTTCTCCCCCTCTCCTCTGCCTGCCCTCTGGAGCAGAATCAAGGATGTCATGGGACGCACTAGCACTAATCCCTGAGCTAGCACATGTTTCTAGCTCAGTGTTTCCCAAACTTGGGTTTCCAGCTGTTTTTGGACTACAATTCCCATCATCCCTGACCGCTGGTCCTTCTAGCTAGGGATGATGGGAGTCATAGTCCCAAAAGACCCAAGTTTGGGAAACATTGAAGTTGAATTACGACCCAAGTGTTTGCAATGGTGGAAAGTGTGGCTGCTACCAACCCACCAGATGGAGACTGATGAACTTAAGATAGCGAGGTCCCGCCGCCCTCACATGTACTACTGCCAAATCAGGACCTCTGCTTGTGCCTTTGGATAATTTTGTACCAATGTAGGACATTTTACACTGATATCTGCTGAATTTCATCTTGTTGGTTTGGGCCTGGTGCTCTCAGCCTCTCAATATTATTGTGAATCTCGATTCTGTTCTTTGGGAGTTGCTTTCCCTCCCAGGTTTTGTGTCATCTGCAGATGTGATCCTCATCCCTTTGAAATGGTTCTTGGGGGAACCCAGGAGTTGATCTTGCAGGCAAGTGGCGAGCAGGTCCGACTGGTGAAGCTAAGTAGGCCTGGTCCTGTACGCTGCCTTGGATGAGGGATCAGCTGTGGACCACATGTGATGCTGCTCTGAGGGCTTCTGAAGGAAAGCAGGGTATAATTTTAACACAAACATGTTGTAATCCCCAAGTATTACAACGGCTTAAAAGCCAAAACTGCATCAGTGAAGGAAAAAGAAAAAGAGCTACTAATGAAAACAGAACTACTTTGGGAACAAACCTAAAGCCCTTTGAAAGGAGCGGCCTTCATGTAGTTTGGAAATATTTATTAATTTAGATACTTTAGCCTCTGGCAGAGGAAGGTAGCTTCTGTATTTATCATTTGAGACATACGATCATTGACACCCTGCCTTTGAGGATTCCTAGCATGTACAATGAACACTTTTTGCGTGTGGATGTGTGTCCGTGTGGCATCACACTGGCATTCTCTGCTGCTGAATCCCAGTACTTTCTTTTTGCACATGCAACTCTTGGAGACCTTTGGGAGTCCTGTTTTTGGAACAGCCCTTTCCATCTGCATGGAGGGAGAAACGGTTCCTAAACAGAACCAGGAGATGATCTGAAATCATCATTATATTTGACTTTCTTTTGTAATGTTTTATTCTGGATTGTTTCATTTGATGTTTTCATGTTGGTTTGCAGTATAGAAATGAAATCAATAACAATAACAATAACAATAATAGGTGACAAGCAGTTTTGTGACATCACCAGTGCTTCCAGCTTCTATATACAGTGGTACCTCAGGTTAAGTACTTAATTCGTTCCGGAGGTCCGTACTTAACCTGAAACTGTTCTTAACCTGAAGCACCACTTTAGCTAATGGGGCCTCTTGCTGCTGCTGCGCCGCCAGAGCACAATTTCTGTTCTCACCCTGAAGCAAAGTTCTTAACCTGAAGCACTATTTCTGGGTTAGCATAGTGTGTAACCTGAAGCGTATATAACCTGAAGCATATGTAACCCGAGGTACCACTGTATGCACTACTGTAGAAGCAGGAATCATGGCGGGACTTAGATCAGGAATGGAAGATGCCAGCCCTTCCCAATTGGCAGAGAGAGAACTGGGGCAGAAACCTTAGCTATTGAATGGCTCATACTACACTTCATCTTGCATCCGACAAACAAGCATTCTCTCCACTCAGCAGAGCAATGCAGCTCCACCAAGCAAACTTCATGGCTTAGAGAGCTTACATTGGGACAACTTGGCCGCCATCTTTTATAAAGTCAGAGTCTTCAGAAGTTGAGTGTGCACTCCTCCTCCTTCATTTCTCCAATCCCACCCTTTGGAAAGCTGCAATGCTTTGCTGTTTACCTCCTTGTTGTCAAGCAAAAGTATTTATGGACCTTTTTAGCCACAGGCCATTAAAAAGCAGCTATTTCCAACAAGGCGTGCATAATGGGTTTTCTGGGTCTTGTCAAGGACGCCTTTTCTTTCCCCATCAAGCTTGAAACGTTTTGATAACCTGGGACACATTGATTTCGTACATTTAAAGCCCTATGGTAGAACTTCAGCCATGGCTTCTCCCATGGAATGTTGAGAGGTGTTTTAGGGCAGACCAAAAAATAAATGGCTTCTTTATTGTTAAGTTGTGGGTGAACATATCAGATGACACAGCGATTCTTCAAACAGCTCTTGTTTATTCCGAGGCCAGAACAGAACTGAACTGAAGAGCTCAGTCAGCCTGCTTATATAGAGCTCCAGTACAACGTTACTGTAGCAACTTTCTAAAACTATCCAATCACCGAACGTCACTTTCGATCCTTCATTTGCATAACTATCTACAGTATCCCCCTGCTGGCCCAGGGTGAGACCTTCAGTACATAACATTTATGTAGTGCATAGTTCAACCATGGAATTCTTTCCAACAAGATGTATTAATGGCCACTGACTTGGATGGCTTTACAACAGATTAGACAAGTTCCTGGGAGATAATGGCTATCACTGACTAGTACCCACAATCACTTTCTTCTCCATCCACTGTTGGGAGTCAGTATTCCTCTGCATATAAGTAGCTGTTGTATCACAAAGTATGCTCTTGCACTCAGATCCTGTTTCTGGGCTTCCCATGGGTTTCTGGTTGGCTACTGTGAGAATAGGATGCTGCCGTAGACAGGCCTTTGGCCTGATCCAGCAGGGTTGCTTTTATGTTATTGTGGATGTCTTCTACCAGTAAAGTGCTCAGAATAATCATCCTCCCCGTTGCTGCCATTTTTATGGCATTGAAAACACTCTGCTAACCGTAGCGATGGCCGTTTCAGCCCCGTGGAATCCTGCAACGAGGCTGAATAAATCTTCTTTGTTTCATAAGAGCGCTGTGCCCGACAGACAGCCATTCCAGGGAACACTGGTAATTAGGTTCATGTTTAATGTGTGGGCAAAGGAACCCTTTGGCTTCTGAGCTTAATTCCCTTTTATTATCTTTGTGTAATCTGAGTAGGTTCTAACTAGGAGTTCTCTAAGAATTGGGGTAGCTGGTTTTTACAGCTATAATTTAGGCATAGTTACACATACCTCTGACAGTTCACCACTTCCTGTTAACATATTCAGCCCATAAAATGCAGGGATGTTGGGATAATAAATTGTTCCTCAAAATGATTTTGGTTCTCTCCTTTTTGAGGTCTTAGTTTTGTTCCCCTCTTTTCATTCATTCATTCATTCATTGACCAAGCATGGAACAGCCCTTTATTATTGGAAGAATTAATTTTTCTTTTAACCACAATGATGTTAAATAGATCATTATTTGTGGTCGATTCACTTTTTTTGCTGAATCAGCTAAGTATTGCATACTTTATCACCGATATTCCTTTACCAGCTAACTTTATACCAGTTGCTAGAAAACACAGGAGGGGAGAGCGCTCTTGTTCTCAGATCCTACTTGCAGGTTTCCCACAGTCATCTGGTTGGCCACTGAGAGAACAGGATACTGGACTAGGTGGGTCCTGATCCTGCAAGCTCTTCTCATGCTCTTACAACGAGGGGGGAGAGAAGGGGCATACAGGTAGAAGAGCACAAATGTGCAATGAAGTGCTCCTCGAGTGAATTTAATTTTCTCAACAGCCAGAATGGAGAGATCACTTTTTTACCTGCTGGCTGCCTTGAAAGCAATTCTAACCCCTAGATCTGCTGGGTGCAAGAGATTACAATGGAGCAAAGGTAGGACCGGCACAGATGCCACAGCTAGCACCTGTTTGGCCACAGACCTGCTGCTGTTGCAATTAGTTAATCGCTATACAGTGGTACCTTGGTTTACAACCATAATCTGTTCCGGAGGTCCATTTGTAAACCAAAACAGGTTGTAACCCAAGGCGCGCTTTTGCCAATGGGGCCTCCCCAAAAAAAATATTTGTTCGTAATCCAAAAAAAAAATAAAAAATGGGTTGTAATCCAAAAAAGGTTTGCAAACCGGGACACGCACTTCGGGGTTTGACGTGTTTGTAATCCAAAATGTATTCAAACCAGACTGTTTGTAAACCAAGGTACCACTGTATAGTGAGTTGCTATGTTGTATATTTTTAGAAGTGTGCTGCGTTACGAATTTTATGTGTTATGTTACTTATGATAACAGGTTGGATCAGAGAAGGGATCTTTATTTATTGGGGTGTGAAGCATTGTTATTATTTATTTATTTAGAAAGACAAGGTATTGTTTAATGATACAATTAACGTCACTGGAATATTACTGTGGATATCTAAAATGCTTAGTTTTGTGAATGTTTGGATGCTCCAGTTATCTGGCTGAATGAGTGCATGATAAATAAATGGGGGAGAAAAAGCCTAAATACATCCCTTAGGACCTATTTTAGTCCCAGAGCATCTGATTTAGATACTTCTTGAGATTGCTTCTTATCTAAGTGGAACCATGCTGCTATGTACACTCCTTTAAAAAAACACACCAAAAACCATTATCTGATCCTTGTGCATTTGAACTTGAGCTCCTGTGACAAAGGCACACTTGTTTGTGCATTCATGGAGTTTTAACGAGAAGCTGGTGTTTGGTAAGTGAGAGCACCTCATTTCCTATAATAAGGCACAGTAAAGTCACTTGTAATGCATATGTGATTGCACAGAGAAACTGAACACAGAGGGACCCACTTATGTCATCAGAAGCCAGGAAATTCAATTTAAAAAGGAAAACTGCTTAAACCTACAACAGCCTGAGCCAGATAACTGGAATGTGTGTGTGTTCAGCAGGGATGTAAAAAGGAATCTTTTCCTATTCCGTCCCATGTTTGTGACACACAGCAGCGTTTCCATTCCACTGCAGTTCATCTTCCACCAAAAACTGCATTGTTTGTCTCATTGTCCGCTATGGTGAAATCTCATAACTTGTGCAATCTACACAATTAGTTATGTAAGTTATGTCACACCACCCCATTTATTTCAAAGCAAAGGAAACAGAATGCAAAAGAGGGAAAGTGTAATTGCACATCATTTGTGGACGGAAAACAACAGCAATAGTGAATATCGATTGTATTTACAACTTGATTTCCATTCCTCATATGGGACAAATAGGCAGAAGATGCAGCGCAGCAGAATGGAAATGGAAGCTGCATGGCATTCTTTACAAGGCAGGTAGAAAATGGTGCTTTCATAAAAGCCTAATTAGAGGTATCTGAAGTCACAGCAAAGTTTGTCTTATCAGATATGAGGCAGTGAAGATCTGAAAACAACTAACATTTTGAGTGGCCAGCTCTAGCAATCCTGTCACCCATAAATTGAGTAGAATAATGCATTAAATAAAATGGGAGCTTCCTGTTCATAGAGTATAAGGAAGAATCGTTGATATCCTGACTAGATGTTTGTGGCTAGAAATCTCTGTGGAAAAATGAGTAAGTGAAGTTGCTCAAACAGTACAAACTTATTCATGGTTAAAGGTAAAGGAGCCCCTGACAGTTAGGTCCAGTCATGAACAACTCTGGGGTTGTGGCGCTCATCTCGCTTTACTGGCCAAGGGAGCCGGCGTTTGTCCGCAGACAGTTTTTCCGGGTCATGTGACCAGCATGACTAAGCCACTTCTGGCAAAACCAGACCAATCTACTTGCACTTTGACATGCTTTCAAACTGCTAGGTTGGCAGGAGCTGGAACTGAGCAATGGGAGCTCACCCCGGTGCAGGGATTCGAACCTCCTACCTTCCAGTCAGTAAGCCCTAGGTTCAGTGGTTTAGACCACAGCGCCACCCGCGTCATGGTTACCCTGTCATAAGTGTGGTTGTGATGGCAACAAACTGTATTTGGGGGTCTCCATCACTAGTTAAGATTTAGTGTGGAATGTATTTCTGCCTATCTGAAACCCAGAAGGAGAGGTGTGCATTCACTTTCCCAATTAATGAAAAACAGAGCAGATGCCTAACCAATTTGTTTGTCAAAAATTAATGATGATTTCAAAATGAATGGAAGAAACAAATGGAAATATTTTATTTTTGTTTCTCCCGTTCATTTCTCATAGGAGGACTTCCTGAAACAGACAAGAGGCATTGCATTGCTTAACAAATTAGAATCATAGAATCATAGAGTTGGAAGAGACCACAAGGGCCATCGAGTCCAACCCCCAGCCAAGCAGGAAACACCATCAGAGCACTCCTGACATATGGTTGTCAAGCCTCTGCTTAAAGACCTCCAAAGTAGGAGACTCTACCACACTCCTTGGCAGCAAATTCCACTGTCGAACAGCTCTTACTGTCAGGAAGTTCTTCCTAATGTTTAGGTGGAATCTTCTTTCTTGTAGTTTGGCTCCATTGCTCCGTGTCCGCTTCTCTGGAGCAGCAGAAAACAACCTTTCTCCCTCCTCTATATGACATCCTTTTCTATATTTGAACATGGCTATCATATCACCCCTTAACCTCCTCTTCTCCAGGCTAAACATGCCCAGCTCCCTTAGCCGTTCCTCATAAGGCATCGTTTCCAGACCTTTGACCATTTTGGTTGCCCTCCTCTGGACACGTTCCAGTTTGTCAGTGTCCTTCTTGAACTGTGGTGCCCAGAACTGGACACAGTACTCCAGGTGAGGTCTGACCAGAGCAGAATACAATGGCACTATTACTTCCCTTGATCTAGATGCTATACTCCTATTGATGCAGCCCAGAATTGCATTGGCTTTTTTAGCTGCCGCGTCACACTGTTGGCTCATGTCAAGTTTGTGGTCAACCAAGACTCCTAGATTCTTTTCACATGTACTGCTCTCAAGCCAGGTGTCACCCATCTTGTATTTGTGCCTCTCATTTTTTTTTGCCTAATAATAATAATAATAATAATAATAATAATAATAATAATAATAATTTATTATTTGTACCCCGCCCATCTGGCTAGGTTTCCCCAGCCACTCTGGGCGGCTTCCATAGAAACCAAAAAACACTAAAATATCATACATTAAAAACTTCCCTGAACAAGTGCAATACTTTACATTTCTCCCTGTTAAAGTTCATCTTGTTTGTTTTGGCCCAGTTCTCTAATCTGTCAAGGTCGTTTTGAAGTGTGATCCTGTCCTCTGGGGTGTTATTGATGTGTACAGGGAACCGTCTGTAGGTAGGAGAGATCTGAATGCTCAAAAGACATGAAAACAGTCAAGTTGGGAAGCTTAGAAGATGTCACTCCTTTTTGATTGTTTATAAAATGGGGTCCTTGTCTCCAACCTGCCTGCAGCTTGGCACATCTTGTAATGCAATGCCTAAAAAACGTGTCCCATTTACATGGAAAGGACCAGAGTTATAGACATCAAATGACAGCCTTGGTATCCATAATATTAAAAGTAGGGCCCTTCCAGGCTGGTGTTTTATTGCATGAATATTCTGCAGCAGGTTCCTAACACAAAAGTAGTGCATTAGCAAGTGGTTATATCCCGCCCTAGTTTGTTCTGTGATGCTATAGCTCAGTCAGTAGAGCATGAGACTCTTAATTTCAGGGCTGCGGGTTCGAGCCCCATGTTGAGTAAAAGATTCCTGAATTTGAGGGAGTTGGACTAGTTGCCCATCATGGTCTCTTCCAACTGCACATTTCTATGGTTCCCTAATCTAACCACATTATTGCTGACTGGAGGACTATATAGTGCAACAAACGTGGGACAAAAATAAGCCAGCACATTTATGGTAGAAAAAGCTACAGGATATATGCTATGGTATATGCACCGACCAGAAACAAGCAGCATGACCACCCTGTTTTTGTTTTGCAGGTGCAAATATTATTGAAAACTGTTTGCACTTGCAAATAGATTCATGAACACAAAGGATGTCTGGGCGAGTCCACAGAAACGAAAAAGTAACAAAAAAGATATAGTAGGGTAAGAAAAATGAAAGTAATGATGCTGTAGACCAGCAGTGTCCTGCTGGTCGACCGCGATCAACAGGTAGATCCCTGGATGATCATGGTTGATCACGGGATTAAAAGTAATGTTTCTGTTAAGTTGTGGGTGAACATATCAGATGACACAGCGATTCTTCAAACAGCTCTTGTTTATTCCGAGGCCAGAACAGAACTGAACTGAAGAGCTCAGTCAGTCTGCTTATATAGAGCTCCAGTACAACGTTACTTTATCAACTTTCTAAAACTATCCAGTCACTGAATGTCACTTTCGATCCTTCATTTGCATAACTATCTACAGTATCCCCCTGCTGGCCCAGGGTGAGAACAGTTTCCACACACACACTCCCCTCACTCTGTCCCTACGCAGCGTCAAAAGGGCGATCTTTTATAGTCTGCTGCCGGCTTTATTGTTTTGTGCACTTGTTAGCGTTGTAGTTAATGGTGTTTCCTCCCTAAAACAAGCTCAACAACTCTGCCCCCCCCAAAAAACCTCAGGAACTCTGGGCAATCCTCCCCTTCCTTCCATCCACCCACCCACCCACCCACTCCATGCACGTTCCTCCTCACTTCAATGATAATGGTTAGATCACTGCCAGTTTTTTAATACTGGGAGTAGACCGCCGTCTCTTGGGAGTTGGACGTGCCTGCTGTGACAATTGAAAATGAAATGAACAGGGCATTCAGGAATAAAATGAAAAACAGAACTCTCCCCTCGCAGCCCCTGTCTTGGAAAGCTGCTACCAGTTTAAGTGAATAATCTTGAGCTTGGTGGGCCAGTGGCCTGTCTGACTTGGCCAGTTCCCTCTATTCCAGCAGTAAATGAAATTTTATACACACAATCAGGTACTGATGTCTGTGACTGCAGAGTGCTGTCTGAATGTATCAACGGATGAGATTACGGGTGCCCAGTAAGTATTGGCAAGCTAAACTTCACAAACTGTTGTTCAAAGTACAGTGGTGCCTTAGGGTACAGACGCTTCAGGTAACAAACTCCGCTAACCCAGAAATAGTACCTCAGGTTAAGAAATTTGCTTCAGGATGAGAACAGCCACGGCACAGCGGCAGTGGAGGGCCCCATTAGCTAAAGTGGTGCTTCAGGTTAAGAAAAGTTTCAGGTTAAGATCAGACCTCCGGAACGAATTACGTTCTTAACCCAAGGTACCACTGTAATATGTAATATAGCATGATTAATAGAATAAATGAGGGACGCGGGTGGCACTGTGGGCTAAACCACAGAGCCTAGGACTTGCCGATCAGAAGGTCGGCCATTCGAATCCCCGTGACAGGGTGAGCTCCCATTGCTCAGTCCCTGCTCCTGCCAACCTAGCAGTTTGAAAGCACGTCAAAGTGCAAGTAGATAAATAGGTACCGCTCTGGTGGGAAGGTAAACGGTGTTTCTGTGCGCTCCTCTGGTTCTCCAGAAGCGGCTTAGTCATGCTGGCCACATGACCCGGAAGCTGTAGACTGGCTCCCTTGGTCAATAAAGTGAGATGAGCGCCGCAACCCCAGAGTTGGCCACGACTGGACCTAATGGTCAGGGGTCCCTTTACCTTTACCTTTAATAGAATAAATCAACCAGTTCAGTGGTGATCTAGAAATTATCTCTTTATTATGTGTGATATGTATCATTAGATTTATATGGAATACAATGGATGCATTTTTCATTCGCTTTTGAACAGCTGCAGTCAAGATGCTCAACGTAGCTTTTCATTGTGTGTTGATACGTCAGTATTAGTAAAGTTGGTTTCAGAGTTGAATCATGTGGACTCCTCCCCCTGCAGGCTTGTTTATGAAGGCTTTTCTCCCACACATCCCCATAGTCAAGAAGCCGGGTTGAGGAAGTGGTTTAACTTAAAGCCAAAACTTGACACACTTGTTTGTCATTGTAGTGATGAACTCTTGCACACAATGGCTATTGTTCTGTGAACATGGACGCATCCTGATGCCCGGTTTTAATTCTGCAGAGCTCATGAGTTAAATGCAAAACTGTCACAGAAGTTGTGGGAAACTGCGTGGAAGTTCCATATGTTAAGATACTGGCAAAATGCAGTCTTGGGACTGTCCTGCAATGACGAAATGTATTTTATTAACTCATTCATCATCGTTGTTTTACTTGTAATGTTTCCTTTCCACAAAAAGCATCAGCTCAAACCGGTTTAAAACAAAGGAAATGGGGAAACAGCTAAAATTAGACCAAGCACAGTTTCATAATACAGTGGTACCTTGGGGTGCATACACTTCAGGTTACAGACTCCGCTAACCCAGAAATATTACCTTGGGTTAAGAACATTGCTTCAGGATGAGAACAGAAATCGTGCTCCAGCGGCACAGCGGCAGCGGGAGGCCCCATTAGCTAAAGTGGTGCTTCAGGTTAAGAATGGACCTCCGGAACGAATTAAGTACTTAACCTGAGGTACCACTGTCATGTAATAGAACCATAGAATTTTAAGGTTTGAAGATCCATGAGATCATGGATCATTTAGGCCAACTCCTTGCAATGCAGGAACCATCTAAAGCAGCCTTTCTCAACCTGTCGGTCCCCAGATGTTGTTGAACTACAACTCCCATCACCCCTAGCTAGCAAGGCCAGAGCTCAGGGATGATGCGAGTTGTAGTCCAACAACATCTCAGGGATGATGGGAGTTGTAGTCCAACAACAAGTTGAGAACCGCTGACTAAAGAATCCTTGACAGATTACCACCCAACCTCTGTTTAAAAACTCAGATGAAGGAGAGTCTACCAGCTTCCTACGTAGTCCCTTCCAGGCTTCCTCATTTGGCTCATTTTTTCGATGCCACACTCACCTGCCCGATGCCTGATGTCCTATACAGTGTCAAGTATGAGACAGGTAAAATCTTGACTCAGTCAAAAGTGGTTTGTAGACACAGCCCACCAGCTGATAAGCAACACTGGCAAAGCCCCGCTTTATAAGGCCTTGCAAACCACCTGATTGTCAGGTCTTCCACAACACATTGCAGAGTGCTCTGTAGCAATGGTTTGTGGCATGATGTGCAAAGGGGTTTCCCAGCCGCCTGATCACCTGGTCTTGTGGAGGTCACTGCAAAGGGCTTTGCGGCTGTGCATTCGCCTGCATAATTTCATTTCATACCATGTGAGCAAAAAAGGGGTCACTTTACATCATTATATTAGGGACGTGGGTGGCGCTGTGGTCTAAACCACTGAGCCTAGGGCTTGCCGATTGGAAGGTCGGCGGTTTGAATCCCTGTGATGGGGTGAGCTCCCGTTGCTCGGTCCCAGCTCCTGCTAACCTAGCAGTTCGAAAGCACGTCAAAGTGCAAGTAGATTAATAGGTACCACTCCGGCGGGAAGGTAAATAGTGTTGCTCTGGTTTCACCAGAAGCGGCTTAGTCATGCTGGCCACATGACCCGGAAGCTGTCTGTGGACAAACGTCTGCTCCCTTGGCCAGTAAAGCGAGATGAGCGCCGCAACCCCAGAGTCGTTCGTCACTGGACTTAACTGTCAGGGGTCATTTACCTTTTACATCATTATGAGATCAGGTGACTGACAGGTGCCCAACGCTTCTTCCATATTTGGTCATGGGCATGGAGTGGGGGGAGATAATGACTTGGCCCACCACCCAGATCCAGTTCCACACCCCTGGTGTTAGCAAACAGACATGGTGCTTGCAGCCAGTGTTCAAAATCGGCCAGGAGCATTTTGCACCTAGCTATCTTGTGACCAGGTGAAGATGCCTGGGCTCCAGGATGCTGCCTGACATCTGCTCCATCTGAGGATCATTGGATCTGGATTGTTTTCACACACTAAGACCCCATCCTGTAGAATTCTATTAGCTATATTTTATCTGACCATCTTAATGAATTTTCTGGAACCCACATGCTTATTCTGTGCAGCCTGAGCAGGAGCGACGAACAATGTTACAGTTAATTGTTGCAGCTTGTCTTCACTTACCCCATAGTTGTGAAGAATATTCTGACGTTATGAATGGTCCATGACACCATTAAGAAAAAGAGGTAGGAATAGGCCAATATAGATGCGGACTGTCAAGTGACTTTTTAAGTTCTCAAAGTTCTTAACCTTAACGTTCTCAACGTTGTCACCTGAACTAGCCGGATGTTAATCAGTCCCCATCATCTAAGACTTCAGAGCCATCTTGCCCCCAAATGGCAACTAGACATTCCATTTTGGCGACTATATCCTTGGTTTAAGGAGCCATTTGGCACCTACCTTATATATTTGAGTTTCTGACACTGCTTCCAACACTTCTGTCTTTTTATATTCTTCTAAACGGTCTCGGTCTAGTATACCTGAAGGAGCGTCTCCACCTCCATCGTTCTGCCCGGACACTGAGGTCCAGCTCCGAGGGCCTTCTGGCGGTTCCCTCACTGTGAGAAGCCAAGTTACAGGGAACCAGGCAGAGGGCCTTCTCGGTAGTGGCACCCGCCCTGTGGAACACCCTCCCACCAGATGTCAAAGAGAAAAATAACTACCAAACTTTTAGAAAACATCTGAAGGCAGCCCTGTTTAAGGACGCTTTTAATGTTTAATAGGTTATTGTATTTTAGTGTTTTTTTGCAAGCCGCCCAGAGTGGCTGAGGAAACCCAGCCAGATGGGCAGGGTATAAATAATAAATTTATTATTATTATTATTATTATTATTATTATTATTATTATTATTATTATTTGACTTCCAACTATGTGTGTGTTTTTCCCTTCCTCCTTTGTTTTCACGTGAGTGCCACTTCCTTCCTGCCATCCTCCCCATATTTCTCACTCCTGCCTGGCTTCCTGTCAATATCCTTCATCTCCCCCGATGCATCTGTTGTACATGCCTGGTGCTTTCCCAAATTTGCCTGACATTTTGGCATTTGCCAGCTCTATCCCGTCACAAGCTGCTGTTCAGCTGGACATCTGACTGCGGGAATATTGTTTACTGAATTTGGCTGGATATCCTTTGGCTGAGAAGCCAAAAAGCCATCTTTAGCATGGCTTCCAAAACCTGGCGCTTGAGCGCTTTGTACGCTGCAACCGAGCTTTTTGCAAGGCCTTGCCCTAAAGGGCTGGAGGAATCTACCTTTCTTAGTTGGATCGAAGCTTAGCTTTGAGCATTAGGTATAAAGGGATTGAAAGAGCCAGTAAATAGGAAATGTCTTAATCACCATGCCAGATTTTCCCACTTAACGTACAGAAGTGTTGGCAGGTGGGTTAGATTTTTACAATGCCATGTCTAAGAATGTGTCAGATTTTCCTGTTTTTTTCTTGAATAGGCCCCGAATATGTCTCAAATGACGGCAATACTTGAAATTTTTCTCAAAATTGGATTTGGAGTGCCAACTTAAAATGTGCCCTCGGGCACCTAGGTTCAGACATCATGTCACTGTGACCTGTGCCCATCTGCATGTCTAGACTATAATTGAAGTTATGTGGCCAACAGCTTTGGCCGCATCTACCCTGAGATTTGTAGATAACTTGGGCATCATAAAGTATATTAAGTCGAAAGTTAGTACCTTCTGGGGAACTGCAGAAGTTTCATTTTCAGCCTTACTTTATGTTTCAGGTGGCCTGTATTCAGTGATTGACTTCTTTATGCATGCGGGAAAAGTATGGGCCATTCATCCAGGAATAGCCAATGCCATCCTGATTTGTTCAAACTATAACTTCCATCAATCCTGACCATTGGCCATATTGGCTAAGGCTGATGGAGTTGGAGCCCAACAACATCTATAGGCTCCATTTTGGCTACCCCTCCATTAATGAGCCTGTTTAGCAGGCAACATTATTGCTAGTCCCTTATGAACGACCTTTCTTGGATCCTGCCAAGAAAGATACCTATAAACTGGCTTCTGGGGTAGGGGTGTCCACTGGGCAATTGCTTTTACTTGAAATCCTCATGAATTCTATTTTCCAGCAGATGCTGCCCAGAACTTCTTGGGAGAGCAAAAAATAAAATAAAATAAATATTCATCTAGATGCCGGAATGGTATGACAGAGGGATAACTATGATGCTATTGCATCTGCAGTTATTCAAATCTCTCATATTGCATTGGTGCAGTGTTTGACCGTGTATGCAGAGCAGAACAGACTTAAGTCTAGCACAGAGTATGAAAAATGTAACATAGGTTATTGAGGTTCCCATTGAAGCATGTCCAGTATACAGTCTCCCCATCCCCTTGGTGTCCTGTGCAGATCCATTTCTCTTAAACAAGACCAAAATTATTCCACTCTTGTTTCCCTGTATGTTCCTGAGGATTGTAAACCTGTTACTGGGCAAAGAGCTGTTTGAAATCTGAGGAATCATTACCAGGGCGGGTGACCTCTGGGCCTCGAGATGCTGCTGAACTACAATTCCCATGATCCTTGGCCATTGGTCATTCTGGCTGTGGATGCTGGGAGTTGATGTTCCTCAAGATTTGGAGGGTCACAGGCTGCCCACACCTGTTCTGAGCAGTGTTTCCAATGCGGAACAGTGATTTCTGCGGATTCAGATACATGTGGATAGAGGTTCTCTCCTGTATGGAAGTAAATCTTAAAAATCTTGTACAAATAAGGCACTCAGTTGTGATCAGACATTGCACATGCACAGGGGAGCTAAATTATTCTAAGGTCAGGTGCCAGTCAAGTCATTCTGTAGGTTTTATTATTCCAGCGGGGTCTTGTTTTTAATTTGTAATGCACCTAGCACAATATTAGGCTCTTAAAAACACAAAGCTTTTATTAGTACATTTTAGCCTTCATCTCGTCAGATTAACTCCTTGCAAATAGGCAGCCTGGATTTAAGTTTGTTTAAATATCTCTCGGGAATAAAACTATATAAACGATACACAAATATTTAAAACTTTGTTTATCCGGGACAAGTTTGTGGCCTAAAATATCATTCGAGGAAAACCAAGTTGTTGCTTTTAATGTCTAAAAGAGCTTAGAAAAAGATGCATTAGCTGAAGTAGGTTATCTGATTCCTCCTAATTCCTAATGTTTAAACAGCTTTTGTCTTTTGGAAAGGCAACTTCTGCTCTGCCTAATTACTGGCAATAAAAAGTAAGTAAGGGATTTAAGACTTACGGAGTGTTCCAGTTGGAGGAAAGTATAATTAAAGTTGGCGAGGTCCTTGTTTCCTTTAGGAAATAGAGACTTTAGAAAGGTTTTAAGAGACACTAATTTTTTATTTATTTTTTTAAAAAATGTAGCTTGTCTGTGTTAAGCTCATGTTCTGAGTGTTTTAACTAAATAGTAAGCTGTAAAGAGCGCATGTTCTCAAGGACACTTTTTAAAAACAACATCTCGAGGGATTTCCCTTCCCTTTTGCTAATTATAGACCCCTTCCATTTTGCACTCACACTTTAACTGCTGGTGCACAAGAGGTAAGGAGGAGTTCAAAAGGAAGATGGATCCAAAGGGAAGGCCCATGCATTATATATCCATGGCATTTAGCTTCAAAGCAGTCATAATTAGACTCTTAGTGAAAAGGGTGGGAGTTTCAAAGTGATCTACACCAGCCTGACTTTGATACAAATGAAGTACTTTGAACTGAAAGTCAAAACTTTTTTTGGCGGTGGAGTGAGGCGGGGGGGGGGGGAAAGAAATCGGGCAATTTGGATTTCCTGTTGGGTCTAAGGCTATCCTAAGAATGGAGCAATTACTTTATTTTATTTTATTTTGCTAGAGTCCTAGTGGGATAGCGTTTTTACTTGCTACCCACTTTTAACTCGACGCTGTTTTGTAATCAAGCTTAACTGCTGTTTCAGTGTTTTCCTTGGCCTGTAAGGATGATTGGTGTTAGTTTTTCTGGCCCGCCTGAAGCCCCAGTGCAACGGACTATCAGCTATAGCCTTACAAAACAGATACATCGTCTCTCGCTCACACTTCCACATGCCTTGTCTGAACCCAGCAGCACTTTTAAGAATAGAAACTTAAAAACGACGAGGTCATATCCAGCACTTGCACAGTGGAACTCCCGCTTCCTCTCCTCACCCTGTGATTCCTTCTGCCAGACAGGCTCCGCAGGGCCTCCCAGCCTTCTGGAGAACATTTTGAGGGCACACAGGGCACTGCTCAGGAATTTCAACTGCAGAAGTTGGTTGCAGGAGTGGAGCAGCAATGCTGGTTGCAACCCACTGCTTCCAAAAGATGCGTAATTTTTAATTTCCCCTTTATTTGTAGATGTTTTCTAACTGGCTGCAGGGGATGGTGCAGTGGGGCTGCACCGCTCACCTGAGCTCTATCCGGGATGAGTTGCTGTAGCAGAGAAAGGGTTTGGCTTTGGCAAGGTTGGCACAGTGCAGATGCACTGGGGCAGCCAATTCTGCTGGCAAATTTGCACTGTGCCAGCCTCATCACTGACGCACCCCTCTCCATCTCAGTATACTGCATTGACTCAGCTCCATGGTGGTTGGCTTCATGTGCAGCCCATTACACCATCCACTGATAATATCTGGAATTTTTTTTGCTAATAAATCCATAGCAGAGCTAGTAAAAAAACTCAAAAACACCGCTCTGACAAGGAATGACTGGTCCCCTCCCGCGGTTGTAAGCCAGCTGAGCAACGTCCCCACAAACAACATGAAGTTGCTCAGCTTATTTCTGAACCACAATGATGCTCAGAAATAATCCCCTGTCAGTGATAAATAACTCCAGGGACACCCTACTCTTCCAGTTATTTGGTTTATTACTTACTGTTTTCAGGCCATGCATATCTGTTTTCCTCTAATTCTGCAGCTGATGTGTTATGACCTAATGCAATGACAATAAAACCATTACAGTGGTGCCCCGCAAGACGAATGCCTCGCAAGACGAAAAACCCGCTAGACGAAAGGGTTTTGCGGTTTTTGAGCTGCTTCGCAAGACGAATTTCCCTATGGGCTTGCTTCGCAAGATGAAAACGTCTTGCGGTTTTTGCAAGTTTGTTTCCTTTTTCTTAACACCGTTAATACAGTTGCGACTTGACTTCGAGGAGCAACTCATAGAACACGGTGTGGTAGCCTTTTTTGAGTTTTATGGTGATTTTTGAAGCTTTTCCAAAACTTTTCCGACACTGTGCTTCGCAAGACGAAAAATTCGCTAGACGAAAAAACTCACGGAACGAATTAATTTCGTCTTGCGAGGCACCACTGTATTTACATTTACTTGAATAGGATAGTTTTATCTGTGTAGATGCAGGACACATCACCCGGTGAGCTTCCTACCACCCAGTTTGGCATTATCATTTGAAACGGAAATGCAGGAAGTTGTCCCTCCTAAGAATAGAATAGATATTGTTTGGGAGAATCATCTGCCAGCATAGCTCAGCCCCAGTGTGAACTGCACCTGTCATAAGAGCAGAAGAAGAGGCCTACTAGATCAGACTAGGGGCCCATGTAGTCCAGCAGGCTGTTCCCACAGTAGCCAAACAGATGCCTATGGAGAGCCCCAAAGCAACAGCACTCTTGCCACTCATGCATTCCAGCAGCTGGCAATCAGAGGCCTCTGGCAGTAGATTTAGAACATAGCCACCATGACTGGTAACCATTTGATGGCCTTCATCCTCAAACCCCAAAGACAGGCTCTGGCGGATTGAGCAGACGGAACCAACAATAGGTCCAGTGGTCAAGAAGGTAGTTTCTACATGTGCTGTAGAGGGAAATGAGGGGGCAGGTGGGGCTTGTCAATGTGGGAAGGCATCCCATCTAGGAGAAGGAAACTCAGATCCTAAACCTATGCTTCCTTGCGGGATACCTTCAGGAGACGAAAAGGTTAAGGAGTAAACTCTGCACAAATCTGGAGTGGTGCCACCTCTTTCTGGCAACTCCTGCAGCCAAGCTGGTGTCAGATGTATTGTTTGTGTTCCTTTGGACCACATCATCGAGGCCAAGAAGGGGGTCTTGTTGTCTGGGCAGCCAGGACCTCCCTACAAACTGCCCAGGCTTGCACCCCAGGAAGGTCAGTTTATTGCTATTAATGCAGTGGTTTGACTTCACCCCAGAGGTGCACTCTATTGTCTCTCGAGACAGATGGATGCCAACAATCTTCCAGGAATTTGTCTGGTCTTCTTTTAAGGGCATCCAAGTTGGTGTCCATCATTGCTTGGGGAGCAGCTTTCATGGTGTGAAGGTTTGAGTGGCATATCTGCTCTCCCTTAGGGAAGACTAGGTATGTGGGGGTTTGGCAAGAGCAGTGTGGTGTGAAAACAGAATGCGCAAATAAGTTAGATATACATCCAGCACCTACCCCTAGTTGGCTTATTCTGTCCCAAAGGGAAAGGTCCATAACTTTCGGCTTTGCGTGAAGAATGCCACATGTTCAGTTCATCTGCCACTAAAAGGATCAAGGTAACAGTTGATGTAGAAGACTCACATGCTTCTATGCAGTGCAGCAAATACTGTGCTAGGTGCACCCATCTTTGTGTGCCTCATCTATATGAGGTCCGGAGGGTGGCAACATGAGAACAGTGGCTTTTCTGTGGTGGCAATGCTCTCCCCAGGAAGGGTTGCCTGGTGCCTTCATTTCATATCATAGAATCATAGAGTTGGAAGAGACCACAAGGGCCATCGAGTCCAACCCCCTGCCAAGCAGGAAACACCATCAGAGCACTCCTGACATCTGGTTGTCAAGCCTCTGCTTAAAGACCTCCAAAGTAGGAGACTCCACCACACTCCTTGGCAGCAAATTCCACTGTCGAACAGCTCTTACTGTCAGGAAGTTCTTCCTAATGTTTAGGTGGAATCTTCTTTCTTGTAGTTTGGATCCATTGCTCCGTGTCCGCTTCTCTGGAGCAGCAGAAAACAACCTTTCTCCCTCCTCTATGTGACATCCTTTTATATATTTGAACATGGCTATCATATCACCCCTTAACCTACTCTTCTCCAGGCTAAACATGTCCAGCTCCCTTAACCGTTCCTCATAAGGCATCGTTTCCAGGCCTTTGACCATTTTGGTTGCCCTCCTCTGGACACGTTCCAGTTTGTCAGTGTCCTTCTTGAATTGTGGTGCCCAGAACTGGACACAGTACTCCAGGTGAGGTCTGACCAGAGCAGAATACAGTGGCACTATTACTTCCCTTGATCTAGATGCTATACTTGTTTGTTACGATGTTCTGTATTTTTTTGTGTTTTTATGTTGTAAACATAACCGCCCTCAGATGAAAGGTGGTATAGAAATGCTATTATTATTATTATTATTATTATTATTATTATTATTATTATTATTATTATTTCTTCTTATGAAATGTGAAGGGGGAGCTGGATACATGAAGTCTCTCAAGCTGGTGCAGCGATTCCCCCAAATTTCTCCTTTCCTCTTGTGTTTTCAATTGCTCATACCTAGCTTCAGAGGGTAGCTATGAAATCATGTTAACAGTGTCCGCCAGCCCTCCCTAAATGTACAACCCCTGCCTGCTTTTTGTTCAGTTTCTCATTTAGCTTTATGACTAATGAGTCCCAAGCGTAAAGTAGCCAACACCAGTTCATGTTATTGGGTTTCCTTCTTATGCCACTGCACGTCTTGACTTTAAGTGCTGCTCTCTTTCACTTTGCTTCAGTTTTTTTTTTAAATGCTTCAAACGTGTGTGTGTGTGTGTTTTCGCCTTTTGCTGTTTGGGTAGATCTGGTGTTGGGCTTGTGTTTTTGTTGGACTGCCACATCTTTGGATCCCTGCAGATTTTGGGGCTTGGAAAAAGTTGAAACTTACAATAAAAGACAAAATAAACAAGCCATCAAAGGGAAAAAAATTAAATCTCTGTTTATTCACCTGCATGTGAGACTAACGCTGGTCCAGAGCAGCAAGCTGAAATATTTCAGATATTAAAAGACTTGACAAAAACAAATTTAGTTTTCAATATTTGAGACATAAGTACATGGCAACAATGTGCAGGTTGTAGTTAGCGGGATACATGGAAGGGTGGGGGGAGTGGTGATGGAAGAAGTGGAAATAGGCAAAGGCCGATAGTTATTGGTAATGCCAACCAGGATATAGTTCCATGTATATAGAATTATAGAATCTTAGAGTTGGAAGGGACCCACAGGGTCATCTAATCCAACCCCCTGCAATACAGGAATCCCAGCTAAAGTATCCATGACAGATGGCCATCCAACCTCTGCTTAAAAACCTTCAAGGAAGGAGAGTCCATCACATCTTGTGGGAGTCTCTTCCACTGCCAAATAGCTCTTACTGTCAGAAAGGCTTTCTGAATGTTTAGTTGGAATCTCCTTTCTTGTGACTTGAAGCCATTGGTTCAAGTCTTACCCTCCAGAGCAGGAGAAAACAAGCATTCTTCCTCTTCCATGCGACAGCCCTTGATATATTTGAAGATGGCTATTCTATCTTGTCTCAGTCTCCTCTTTTCCAGGCTAACCGTACCCAGCTCCTTCAGTTCCTCATAAGGCTTGCTTTCCAGACCCTTGATCATCTTGGTTGCCCTCCTCTGCACACGTTCCAGCTCTGCATACCTTCCTTCACACGTTCCAACATCCTTCTTAAATGGTGGTGCCCAGAATTGGACACAGTATTCCAGGTGTGGCCTGACCAAGGCAGAGTGGTACTATTACTTCTCTTGATCTGGACGGTATACTTTGGAGACATATATTTGTGTGTCTCCCCTAGGCGTGTGTGTGTGTGTGTGTGTGTGCAATTAAACTTAGTTGTAGTGACAGCCAGTGCATTTCTGAACACTTATGTGTCTCTGACATTGACAGGCACAAGCCTTATACCCAAGTGTTTCCAACCACCTCAGGAAACACACATGCTGTCTGCAACAAATGGCCCAGTGTGATCTTCACCTCACTGCAGGAGTGCTCCTGTATATCCATGCCTTCCTGTAGGATACTATAAGAACATAAGATCCCTGCTGAATCTATCTAGTTCAGCATCCTCTTCTCTTTCATAACTCTTTCTTCTGCTTGAAGACTGATAATTGATTCATTGGAAAGATAATACTACTCCTGCAACATACAGAGAGATTTCTTTTAGACATAGATTGTGTGTGGACAAATATAGTGATACAGTCATACATCGGGTTGAAGTAGCTTCGGGATAAGTATTTTCGGGTTGTGCGCTGCGGTGACCCAGAAGTAACTGAGCGTGTTACTTCCGGGTTCCACCGCTCGCACATGCGCAGACGGTCAAAATGACATCACGCACATGCGCAGAAGTGGCGAATCACAGCACGCGCAGATGCGGGTTGCGTTTGCTTCTGGATGCGAACGGGGCTCTGGAATGGATCCCGTTTTCATCCAGAGGTACCACTGTATTTTGAATGCATTTATATGAAGCACAATGACTTGTTACTAATTTTATACTCGTAAGAACAATCATACTACTTATTTACCCATGCTCTACCGATTGAGCTATTCATAGCCATGAATAATGGGGTAAATACAGTTCTGTGTTAAAAATGAGGACGGAGGAAAGGTTTTTAAGAATGGGTTTGTTGTCAGGAAACCGATTTGACCTGTCTTTCTTTTGCAATGGGCTGTCTTTCAAGTTCCCAGTTGAAAGTGTTAAGTGAAGATAGGTACAAGGTGGGATATGGAAGAAAGGCTTTAAAATGCATCAGCCCCTGGGAATCAAAACAGCCTCCATTTTCCCCCTTCCTTGTTTACAAAGTGACACTTCCTTAGAGGTGTTCACACATTACGTTCCACCAGAGTGCTCTCTCCGTACACAAATAGTTAAGCCGTGCACTCATAAAAGCATTCACATGCAACATTCAACAGGTGTACAGTCTGTGTACCTGTGCGCACAACAGTTCAGATGTTAAAAAAGTAGTGTACGCTCTGTTACAGAGACGTGTATGTTTGTTGTTTGTTTATTTTATTTCATAAAATTTATATACCGCTTGATTTGGGGGGGGGGGCTCAAAGAGAAGATAGTGCGAGAGAATGACAGGCCAAGTGTTCAAGGAGAGTACAGAGGCCTGGGGAGAATATTCGTGGTTGGCTACAGAGAACTGGAATATCAGCTCCAGGCCTTGGGTTCTCTCATCCTGCCACAGCACATGCCCATTAAGCAAGCGGTTGTCTCATCTTCAGGCCCTTAACAGGCAATGCTTTCCAAGCTGCATTAAGTAATGTTCAAAATGCGCAAGAGCCACAGAAGAGCTACATGCGGTCTGCTGTTAAATAAGCATTAGAAGCCAGTAATCCATAAGCCTTTATTTTTGCAGCTTCTGTCTTTGCTCATTAGTCTTATCTAATGCCGGCTTTAATTTCCACTGATCTATTTATGCTAGGATTTCACTTAATAAACCTTGTATGGATTAATCTGGTTGTCTTCTTGGTTCACATCTTAAACTTTTAAGACTTAAAGGATTCTCCTTTCAAGACCCTGGCTGATCCAAAGTCCCATCATAAGATAAAGATTTCTTGGAGGGCTACCAAGAAGTTGGGATATAGAAGTGAAATTGGTGGTAGGAAACTCTCAAAAACAAGATCTAAACTGGCATGTTTATGGCCCAGAAACATAGTTGGAAAGTCATAGTCCTTTGCTGCTCTTACCTCCCCAGCAACTGGTATTTAGTGGCAATCTGTCTTTGGTTATGGAAGTTCCATATTGCCATCATGACTAATAGCCATTGATAGACCTGGCCTACAGGAATTCGTCTGCTTCCATGTGGAGCCACTTTCAGGTTCCATTTTTTGCTTGTTTTCCTTTATGAATACATAACAGTGGGTTGGATCCAGACTTAAGTTCCGCCCCATTGAAATCAATGAGGAATGCTAGTTTCACAGGTGTAGATTTTTATTTTTGGCCATCTTCTAACTAGAAAGGAACAGTTAAATTTTTTTTTAATTACACATTCTTTTAAAAATATCACAAATGGAAAGAATGTTCTCCTAGTTTCAATTTTCAAATTAAACCCACTGTCCACTAGTTTGAATTTTCAAATTAAATCCACTGTCCACTAGCACAAGAGCGTATGGTGGAGTTTAAAACTTGTGCTTTCCTGTGCTCAGCAACATTCTGCAAGTGCAACAAGAGATTAATTTAGTGTTACACCATATTATGACAGATTAACTGACCTCAAATTTAGACTGCAGATGCAGCCGTGGGGGAAAAGATAGGCTTATGCTGAAGTAAAAACCACTTTCCTCCTTTGAACCCAATCCTTATTGTTGCTGCTCCCATTTGTACACAGGAAGCACACCACTGTCCACTGACTTTGCTTAAGTTGCTCTCCAACTTCATTTAGTATTATGCACATATAGTAATAATTTTTGGCTTGTTAAACTATACCACATGGCGTGGGGGGGAGGGGAAGTGAATGGAGCTTTCACTTCCAAAGCAAATTGGAAGTGCCTACTTCGCTATTATGTCTGCTGAAGTTCCCTGCCCTCTCCTTCAGTTGTTGTTTTTCCTCTATGCAGGCTTTTAAAGGGAAGATAAATATTGCCACATGCTTATTTTTGGGTTCTAATACTGTTGTCGTCGTCTTCTTCTTTTTTAATTCCACAGCCAACTATGGACCAAATCCAATTTGCAAAGGCTGTTTGTCTTGCTCAAAGGACAATGGATGCATCAGATGTCAGCATAAGTTGTTCTTCTTTCTCCGAAGGGAAGGAATGAGGCAATATGGGGAATGCTTGAATTCCTGCCCGCCAGGGTACTACGGTCTGCGAGCCCCAGACATGAACAGATGTTCAAGTGAGTTTCCTTTCATGTTTCTTTTTTTAAAATCTGTAATTTCAAAACTAAGTTGTTGGCGAGGGTGGAGGACATGAGATGATACTTTTGTAGACAACTCCAATACATTGTAGGCATTCCTTCCTAAAAGAATCTCCACTTGTCTGGTCGCTGTGCTTTGGACACCTCTAAAGATTTGTTGTTGTTTAGTCATGTCCGACTCTTCGTGATCCTATGGACCAGAGCACGCCAGGCACTCATTTTACATGATGGTTCCTGAGACCAAGGAACAGTTTTTCATCTGGTGTTTGGATACTATCAGATGCTATTTTGAATCAAGTTGGTAGATTGAACCTTTCAAAACTGTCCTGTCTTGAACCACTGGTGTCAAAAGTGCATTGGTTCCTCTCTCATTTCTTAGAATTCCCAAGCAATTCCAAGTGCAAGCCTCAATCGTCTGTAAATTTATTATCCATTGGAACTTCTTTCTTCCCTTAGGTCCCTTCCAATGTTGTTGGACTACAACTCCCATCTTCCTTGACCACTGGCCATGCTGTCTGGGGCTGATGGGAATTGGAGTCCAGCAACACTGAGGGCCACAGGTTCCCTGCCGATGGGGGGGGGGAGGTAATTATCTGAAACAAACCTCTTGCTTGGTATACTTACAATTGTTTGTAAGTGTTCATACAGTAGTACCTTTGGTTACGTACTTAATTTGTTCCGGAGGTCCGTTCTTAACCTGAAACTGTTCTTAACCTGAAGCACCACTTTAGCTAATGGGGCCTCCCACTGCCGCCGCGCCACGCGATTTCTGTTCTCATCCTGAAGCAAAGTTCTTAACCTGAGGTAATATTTCTGGGCTAGCGGAGTCTGTAACCTGTAGCGTATGTAACCTGAAGTGTATGTAACCCGAGGTACCACTGTATATTTTTGAGGTCAGAATCTGTTCTTCCCAGTGCTTTTGTTCATTTTTGACTCAAGAAAATCACCATTTTATAGTTCAATTTGGGAAAAATAAATACAGTAAATGGACAAAAGTACAAAGATTCACAAAATGTTTAGGGGTATGCGTCCCCCCAGAAAAAAACGCCACTGGTTCTTCCCATCTCTCTGAGTAGAAGAGATACACCTGCTATCTGTTCTGTGCCTTGAGCTCTGATGTTGGGCAACTCCTGTTTAATTTCAATGGGAGCTTGCACAGTTTTGTGTTCTGAACTCATGATTTATGTTACCGTTTTATTTATCTTGGTTCTGGTGCTGAGTATGCGCTCATTTTTTGAAATGTCACTTTGACATGATGAATTAAATTCTCTTTCTGGAACTTCTTGCTTAACTTGAAATGCCCTTTTGTTGCTTCCAAGATAGTCCTGCAGTTCTCCACAATTCCCCACCCGCGTCAGTGGGACGTGAATTCGGTTAATTTTGTTCATGACTCCGAAGTAAATCCAGTTGTGTCCAGCGAGCCTTATGTGTACTTGTAAGTGTACTTATTATTGCAACCTAGCTCCAGTCCTTTTCCTTTGGTGTGAAAGTTTCCAGGTAAAGCTGTGCCTAGTTTGCATGCACTTCATGATAACTTCTCACAAAACTATTGAAATTCTTGGAAGTTTTCATGCTTTGATTTCAGAGCACAAAGTAGTCAAGCTCTCACACCAGCAGAATAAGTTTGGATACAAGTTTCCCTAAGTTGTGTGCACAGGACAATGCTGGCTATGCCACAGTTTAGCATTATGTGCAAACAAACCCTTTATGTCTGTGAAACTGCCTTTGGATAAATGTACTGGAGAAGAACTTCTCTTGAAATCTCAGGGTACGAGACTGCTTGGATTTGTATACAGTAGTACCTCGGGTTACAGATGCTTCAGGTTACAGATGCTTCAGGTTGCAGACTCCACTAACCCAGAAATAGTAGCTTGGGTTAAGAACTTTGCTTCAGGATGAGAACAGAAATCGTGCAGCAGTGGTGCGGTGGCAGCGGGAGGCCCCATTAACTAAAGTGGTGCTTCAGGTTAAGAACAGTTTCAGGTTAAGAACGGACCTCCAGAACGAATTAAGTACTTAACCTGAGGTACTGCTGTACTCATAAATCTTGCCATCATGTTTGAGACATGGGAGTGAAATGCATGACTCCATTCAGGTGTGTCTTACTCAGAGTATACTCAGTGAAACTAATAAGCATGATCAAAGTAGGTCCATTAATTTCAGTGTGTCTGCTCTGAGTAAAGCATAGTTAAGTACCACCCTATATTTATTTTTAGGAATTGTACTGATTGTTTTGTCTTTTAAATGCAAATAATGTGACCTAGTACAATAACAGCAACATTATGCTTTGTATTATTAATGAAGCAATAATACACTTCAGTATTTCTCTGTGTGTTTTCCTGTTTCATCCCTAAATCTAATATAATCAGTAGTACAGTGTAATTAAACCATGCATCCTAAGAAAAAAATGAATGAATTTTAATTCTCACATTAAGCTTTTGTCTGTTTCCTCCTGAATATTCCATATTTTGGAGCAAGCCAGCCAGATGGCCGGGGTATAAATAAAATCATCATCATCATCTGATTTGTTATACTCATTTTTTTCCTTCATTCCAGCTGTCTCAGCCCTCAAGTTCCTTTCTGTCTTTAAGCCAGTGGTGGCCAAACTTGGCCCTCCAGCTGTTTTTGGACTACAACTTCCATCATCCCTAGCTAACAGGACCAGCGGTCAGGGATGATGGGAATTGTAGTCCCAAAACAGCTGGAGGGCCAAGTTTGGCCACCACTGCTTTAAGCAGTAATGAAAGATCTGACAGTAGATGATTCAGGATATACTGAAGCATAGCAATGCACTGTGTTGAACCCTTTACCTGTAATCCTATTTGCTGTTTGTGTCACCTGACTCCTGTTGAGCAACAGCTGCAATATTGGTGCCCTGGCTATCTGCAGCAGTGGCATTGGGGCTGGAGAGAAATATGAGTCTGCTGTGAGCTGCCCCCCAGTCAATGAAGGTGGGGGGGACCTTTGAAGATGGGAAGGAGTTAACCATGCTTTCCTGATTTAGCTAGTTCAGTGGTGGACCTCCAGATGTTGTTGGACTTTAGTTTGCATCATCCACGACCATTGGATGAGGCTGATGTGAGCTGGAGTCTTGAGGGCCACAGATTCTCTCAATCTGGTCAGTGCAGGTGATGTGATTCTCTTCACTTTCACTGCACTGTGTGTTGGATGAGATCACCCAGTTACTGTCTTTTTCTTGCAAAGTACTTCTGGCAAATGCGTCTCTAGCTTCTTCTTAAAAGTTGTGTTGGTGGGGAGGAGTCAAAGCTCAGTGGTAGGACATGCAAGTGGGATTTATCCCTCAATGTTGCATTGTGTTCTCACTTCCAAACAGGAATGATCCTGTTCAGGGCTCCAGCCATGTCCTCCTCTAGGACACTCTAGCTTGTAAGAGGGTCATGCAAGGCTCAGTATTCTGGTTTTCTTTTCCACTTGCTAATTTCCACTTTGCATTTCATTGCTACTTAGCATGAACATGAGCTTTAGCAAGCTCTGGCACAGCTGCGAAGGGGAGATAGAAAGTTCTGCTTTCGTTTTAGATTAAGTGCCATTTAAAAAGTCAGCTGAACCGTAAACAGTGATTGACCTTAACTATGATTAATGGCTGGCTTCATAAACCATGGCTTGAAGTTGGTTGGATTTTACTAACCACAGTTAAGATCAACCACAGTTTGTATGGATTCAGATGGTATGGCAAGCAATTGAAAACTGTGGAAGCTTCCCAAAGTGTCCTTATGGTCACCCTGAAGGGGGAGTTCGCCAGCATATGGGCCACTGCAGCTCATTCACAAACACTTAACTATGGTTTAATATTATGTGTCCAAACCAGCTCACCATCTTGCCTTTTTAGCTCTGATATCGGTGGCCCTGTTTTTGCTGTGTGTTGCTGTGTTATCCAATATGATCCTGCAAGTTATTAAGACCCTGCCCTACTATCTTTCATACATTTTCAAAATACACAAATAAATATGAAATTCTTCTTCCCTGATGTTGGATGCCCTTTCTGACTCCGAACATTTTTTTGTCTGTTGCTCTGACATTGTTTTTGCAGTTTAAAAATAGCTTTGGCTGCATTCAAAATCCCTACTGTTTTTTACAGAAGGGGGTCTTAGGCGAGTTTGGTGTTAAAACGCTTGCACTCTGAATATCTTTGAGCAGAAGAAGTCTTCGACCTTTTCTTATTTCTGGAACATTTTTGCATTTGCAATAGAAAAGCGCTTGAACCTGTGTATCTTAGGGAAAATGTTAACATGGATTGAAAAGTGCCACTCTTGCCAAACACAACACTGTGAATGCCACGCAGCTCAGCGCAGCAGCTCTAAAATTATGAAAAAAAGGTGCATTTTCAAATCTAATTTTCTTCACTACCTATGAGCTAGGCATCTCAAATTTGCAAGACTGTTTAGAGTTGTTTTTTTCCTGGTTACAGTGTGCCATGTAATTTCATCTCTAAAGTTGCATACATGGATTTATTTATTTATTTTTGCCAGATGGAAGAAAACTAATCACCCTCTAAAGTAGGCGTAGCCAGCGTGGTACCCACCAGCTCCTCCTCATCCCTGATTGTTGCCCATGCTGGCTAGGCCTGAAGGGAGTTGGAGTCTAGTAATATATGAAGAGCATCACATGGTCTCCAAGGCAACAGGAATTCTTCGGGTTTTGGTCCGTGTGTCACAGGAGGTTTGAACCAACACTATGGAAGGTCTGATAGAGAGGGGCTCTTTCTTGGGCATAGTAAAATGCAGGGCTGGCTCAAGACGTTTTGCTGCCTGAGGCAAAGGAAAAGATGGCACCATGTCCCAAGGCGCATACAAAAGCCAATTTGACCAGTAGTTGACTCTTGCCACAATACTGGTGAAAGGACAGTGTTGTCCACTGTACTTGAGGCCAGCAAGCTAGTGTAGGGGCTGTAGGGTGGACCCCATGGTGTTCACAGCTCTGTCCATTCCCCACACCTCGGCATTCACCACCTGAGGCAGCTGCCTCACTCTGCCTCATCGTAGGGCTGCCCCCGGTCAAAAATTATTTCAGCCCATACCTCAGACATGTCATGGGGATACATAAGATACTTAAGGAGTGACTGTGGTCAACCTGACAACTTCTATCAACCTGACAACTTCCATGCCTATGTGTGTGTGTTTTTAACACATACTGATTGTTCTAGCAAGTATGGTTGTTGTAGGTGACCTGGAACAACTCCAGGCATGCCTGAAGGATGTGGACCATTTGGACCGCTTCCAATTGAGATTCAGGCCTCATCGTTGGAGTGAAAACTATCTTGGTTGTGCTGGTCAAAGATCTCCAGTGGGCTAGGGGCAAGGGTGAAAGCTGTTTCCTAGTTTTGCTGGATCTCAGTGGCCTTTGATACCATTGACCATGACATTCTTCTAGACCGTCTAGAGGGGGGCCCTGTTATGCAGTGGTTCCGCTCCTTCCTCCTGGGCCGTGTCCAGAAAATGGTGTGTGGGGGGTGAGTGCTCGGCCCCCTGGGCTTTTACTTGCAGGGTGTCTCAGGCCTCTGTCCTCTCCCCATGTTTTTTAACATCTACATGAAGTCGCTAGGAGATCATCAGGGGTTTTAGGCTGGAAAATGTCCTTCAAATCAGAACCAGTGAGGGGGGTCAAGGTCCTGTGTGAGTGGAGGCGGTTGGCAGATGGATGGCGGGTAACAGATTGAGGTTGAGTCCTGACAAAACAGAAGTACTGTTCTTGGGGGACAGGGGCCGTGTGTGTGTGTGTGTGTGTGTGTGTGTGTGAGTGTGTGACTCCCTGGTCCTGAACGAGGTAACCGTGCCCCTGAAAGATCAGGTACACAACCTGGGAGTCAATTTGGACTCCTTCCTCCTGGGCTGTGGAGGTGCAGGTCAATTCTGTGTCCAGGGCAGCTCTCTACCAGTTCCATCTGGTACTCAGACCCTACCTGCCCACAGACTGTTTCACCAGAATGGTGCATGCTCTGGTTATCTCCCGCTTGGACTACTGCAATTTGCTCTAGGTGGGGCTACCTTTGAAGGTGACCCAAAAACTACAACTAATCCAGAATGTGACAGCTAGACTGGTGACTGGAAGTGGCCGCCATATAACACCGGTCCTTAAGGATCTTCACTGGCTCCCAGAAGATTACTGAGCACAATTCAAAGTGTTAGTGCTGACATTTAAAGCCCAAAATGGCCTCGGCCCAGTATACCTGAAGGAGCACCTCCACCCCCATTGCTCAGCCCAGACATTGAGGTTGTCCTCTGAGGGTCTTCTGGTACCCTCACTGTGAGAAGTGAAGTTACAGGGAACCATGCAGAGGGCCTTCTCAGTAGAGGTGCCCTCCCCGAGGAACGCCCTCCCTTCAGATGTCAAGGAGATAAAGAATTACACAACTTTTAGAAGACATCTGAAGGCAGCCCTGTTTTGGGAGGTTTTTTTTAACACTTGATATTTTATGTTTTTAGATATGCTGTAAGCCGCCTAGAGTGGCTGGACAAACCCAGCCAGATGTGCGGGATATAAATAATAAAAATATTATGATTATGATTCACGCTTTGGTCTCCTTTGCAGTGGTTCCATTTCCTCTTTATCCCTCCTTCACCTGTGGTGAAGTAGTATGCAGGGAGCCAGACCTTCTGTGGGTTGTGAGCAAATCTTTTTACCAGGCCTAGATGTGTGTGGTTTTAGTGGTCCTGCCAAACCTGGTTGTTCCATGGAGAACAGTAGAGAATAGCAGTGGAGGCTTCTTCATTTGGGTAAATGCCTGCCTTCTTGCTTGCAGCCAATCCACTGCCTGCACAGTTTCCTCCTCTTGAAGTGTTTTCCCACTTACAGAAAGCAGGGAGAGAATGAGGACAAAACTAGAATTAGTTGACTCTGCCAATCCATGACTCTGGCTCCAGTTATTGTTGGTTTCCCTATTTTCGGCCCCACCAGTCCCAAGGGGCACCAGCCACTACTGGACAATAGGCTTGTTCGCAGGTTACACTGAACACAAGCTGTCTTGTACGCATGTGCAAGCATTTGTGTGAACTTTTGTGTACACTTGTTGACTTGGAACAGTTCAGGTACACAGATTGTGCCAGCACTGAACATTTCACTGTACAGCTCAACGCCTTGTGTGCGCAGATTGGACTGCTGTTGACTATAACTTGAGAACACCCCTTCTGGGTCTGTTAAATGCACAACGCTAACGTTCAGCACGACTCACAGGAGTCGGGAGATGGCCTCAGGCTAAAGTTTTGAGCCTATTAGAAAAACAATGACTCAGCAAAGGAAATAACTGCAGATTATGGCTCTGTACATTGTGGAGTGTCCCGATCCAGGAATAACAACAAAATTAATCGTTATTGCTCCCCTGGCAGCAAAGAGAGGCAGAAGGAGAAAACCGACACTCTCGGCAGCACCCCTTACATATCTGTAGAATAGCAATTTATTATGCATTAATAAATGTACGTATGTAAGCAGAACAAGAGCTGCATGAACAGAGTGTTGAAAACCCTCTTTTTGGCATGGGATGGTTCCAGTTGTATCCTTTTGGGTCCAACTCACACCTCCACTAACAGAAGAGGAGAGGCAATTTTTGCCAACTTTATTTGCCTTGCATTCCTCCACATTTGTTCCAGAGAGTTGGAGGACCCTCTGGAGCAGTGGTTCTCAACCTGTGGGTCCCCAGATGTTGTTGGACTACAACTCCCATCATCCCTAGCTAGCAAGACCAGAGCATCAGGTGAAGGTCTTCATGGGAACTGCCATGCCATGTTTGCTCTGCACTTGCAAGAAATAGCTCCTTCAGTGTGGCAACACCTGCTATACTTTGGAACTCCTTGCTCGTTGATTTTAGGCACTTCACTGCACCGTTTTCAGCGCCTACTAAAAATATATTTGGCTTAAGCAAGGCAACCCAGACATGGTAAATCTGACATGAACTTCAACATGCAATTTTATTTTATAACATATATTTTTAGAACTGTTGGTTTCATTTTGGAATTTGTAAAGGCAAACTTGTTTTTTAACATCTGATTTTAATCTGTAATTTTGATGTATGCAAACTGCTTAAAGGTTTTGCCTGATTAAGAGGCATATAAATTCTCTTTAATAGAATAAAAAAAATGCAGAGAAAAAGGGAAAACGTTGCCTCCCCTCACACGTTTCACTAACAAAGCGATACGCTGGCTCAGAAACCACTCTGGGTAGAAACAAAAAGCATTATAAACCAACTTTCATAAGAAATATTTGGCGGCGGTGAGCGAGTGACCGAAGAAGAGATATTGAGCTCAATGAAAATGTCAACACAGTGTGTGGCGGCTGTGAAAAAGGCAAATCTCATGCTAAGGGATCGTTGGGAAATAAACCTGCCAACATAGCAATGCTTTGATACAAATCTATGGTGCGACCACACTTGGAATGCGGTGTCCAATTCTGATGGCCACATCTCAAAAAGGATACTGGGGAAAGTGCACTAAAATAATCAGGAGGGTGGGACAAATCCCCTGTGAGGAAAAGCTACACTCTTTGAGGCTTTTTAGGTTGGGGGGAAAAGCAACTAAGGGTGGACATAGTAGGAGTCTATAATCTTATGCATGGCATTGGAAAAATGGATGAAAATAAGGTTTTTTCTTCCTCATATTACCAGAATCCACAGCCGTCCAATACAGCTGAATAGGTGGGAGTGTCATTCAGGACAGATAATGAGCCTATTTCTTCACACAACCCACAGATAAATTATGAGTGCATTTAGACGTGAGAATTATTGCATTAGTCTCCCATATTATAATTCTCATGCTTCTATCTGGCCTGTTGCATTATGGAACAATGGATTTTGGATTGATTACACCACTACCCCATGCTACATTTTTAATGGTGGGGAAGAACCGTACGCCAGCATACCACCCCAAATTTCATCAGCGTAAACCTCCCGCAGTTCTCTGAGTTAACAGGATTGCAAGTGCCGATGTTGGCCTAGCAAGCATATGTCATTTTAGGTTGGAAATTAATTGCTAATGTCATGAGGTTTAGATCGCGTCTGTCTATCGCGTGTTATACCATTTCCCCAACAAGATAACATTTTTTAAAAGCATGCTGTGACCATTCTAGGTTTGTACACTGTGCCATGTCCATAAAACTCATGGGGCCTTAACAGCTTTTTGCAAACTGGAATTCATTGCAAAGTGAAATATGTTGTGCAGACGTATTCTCATGTTTGTTAGTTAACTTGAGTGTGTATGTGCACACCTCCTCCTCTTTAGGCTTAAATCCAGTACCTACGTAAACAGGAGAAAGTCTCAATGAACTTGGTGGGACTTAAATTTCAGCTGGCATGTCTAGGATTTCAGTAATAATCTGTGGATCATTTTTTATGTAAGAGTCACAGGCCAATAAACCATGGGTTGTTGGCCAAAGAACAAACTGCATGCTCTTGCCTGCCTTGCCTGGTTTTGTCACTGAGATCATAATATTTTTTATAAACCTCTTATTAAGACGTGTATAAATATATGACATAAATTGTTATGTTTAAACCATAGTTTCCTGTTGCATCATAACAGGGCAACTATGGTTTAATCCCTGCATTCTAACGAGGATATGACACATATGATCCATAAGTGTGATGTTGCCTGTAGTGTTTTCTTTTCCCTTTATTTATATCCCTAAACCTAAGGCTAAATATATGCATTCAGTTCACATTAATGGAAGTGAAATATAAGTAATCAAAGTCTAGCGTTCAGATTCACTTGTCTGCAGAACTTGCTGGACATAGAAAACCTGGTTTGGGTGCTTCCTATATGAAGAATAGCCAGCCTTTCTCAAAATGTGATGATAAACATTCCAGTGGCGTGGAATCTACCAAACATAAGAGAGTGGCTGCCAGAAAAGGCAAACACAAGAAATGTATCACAGACTGTCTAGCTATGATCTGTGGCCAAGAAACAGAAAGTTAAGGTTTCACATAAGGAAACGCCACGTGTATTCTCTATTCAATTTAAAACAGGAAGGTGTTAGGGACAAAACTCCCCAAGACTGAGTCAAAGATACAGGTAACAACATGTAGCCTTTTCGTATAGCAGAGGCCCTAATATTTTAAATGGAAGATTTCCATCTATAAAGGGGGGGGGATTCACTTGAATGAGACACCCCCCCCCCCCGATTTGAATCAACAACTGATACTTGACCTTGTAGATGGTTGCATCTTTTGGATATGAGGCAGCAATTATATAGTGATAGCTTTCCTTTCAGCATTTCTGCTGTGCTATACAGGACCACCCATTCACATCTCATCAGAATGCCAAGACCCATGTAATGTGCATATTTGAAAGCAAATTACTCATAGGCAGCAGAATTCAACATGCTCTCTCATGCTGCTAATTTTCACTAGCTAAAATCTTCTGTAAATCAATTAATGTTTGACTAGTTAATAATGTGGGACATGGGTGGTGCTGTGGGTTAAACCACAGAGCCTAGGACTTGCTGATCAGAAGGTTGGTGGTTCAAATCCCCACGATGGGGTGAGCTCCCATTGCTCGGTCCCTGCTCCTGCCAACCTAGCAGTTCAAAAGCACATCAAAGTGCAAGTAGATAAATAGGTACCGCTCCAGCGGGAAGGTAAACGGCGTTTCCGTGTGCTGCCCTGGTTCGCCAGAAGCGGCTTAGTCATGCTGGCCACATGACCTGGAAGCTGTACGCCAGCTCCCTCGGCCAATAAAGTGAGATGAGTGCCGCAACCTCAGAGTCGGTCACGACTGGACCTAATGGTCAGGGATCCCTTTACCTTTACCTAGTTAATAATGTAATTAATTAAATTTGTATGCCGCCCTTCACCCGTAGATCTCAGGGCAGTTCACAACACAATGGATGAGATAATACCCCCTTTTCACATTTGTTTTTTGAGGGTTGGTGTGATGGGTCAAGAAGCAGGAGCTCACTGACATCTAATGTGCTGGTTACTTATACAATTTCAGAGCTTCCCACAAAACTCTGCTCAAGATACATATATATTTAAAAAGCCTAGATGAAAACAACTACGCTGTTGCACTCAGGACCTATTTGTGGGCTTCCCAAGCACATCTGGTTGAGCTCTGTAAATACAGGGTGCTGGACTAGGTGGACCACTGGCCTGATCCAACAGGGCTTTTTTCTTAGGTTCTTAAGAATAAGCTCTGAACCCATTCTTCTTAAATGGTCGAGTCCTGCTATCTTCTTTGCTGCTGCATCACTCAATGAATTTGCAAACCTGAAATAAATAAATTTGTTATTCCAACCTCTTAGGATGCAGAATAGAGAACTGTGATTCTTGCTTCAGTCGAGATTTTTGCACAAAGTGCAAGCCTGGGTTTTATCTCTACCGGGGTCGCTGCTTTGGAGAATGTCCTGACGGCTTTGCACCTTTAGAGGAGACCATGGAATGTGTGGGTGAGTGCTTATTGAACATCTCTTCTATATTACCTCTTTCTGATCCTCCCCACTGCTTCAGAATGGTTTCTGAAATTATTTTCCACTTTGCCTGATTAGGTTGTGCCACCCACTTGTATACAATCCAACTTTCTCTATTTACTAGTGACAGTCCTGATGTACCGGTACCTGTTCCCGAGAAATCAGTGTTTCTGTTTTTTGGGATGACCTTTTAAAACCAAGAGCGCCCTTGTGGTCAGATCCTGTTTATGGGTTTCCCACAGGCTGGCCACTGTAAGAACAGGAAGCTGAACTAGATAGGCCATTGGCCTCATCCAGCCAGCTGTTCTTATATACATATATTCATGCCACCTAGTGAGCCATTGCTGGTTAACAGAACATAAAATTGTCATGAAATTCTACTCAATATTTATCCAGAGTAGATTCCAATGTATAGTTAGCAGAGTAAAAACTTAAGCACGTTGCAGGATTCACCAAAAAATAGACCAAAGGCAATTGTATTTCATCCAGCAGAACTTTACTGCTACTGAAGGCAAATGAGCACAATGGTCACAAATCCAGTACATTCAGGATTGGCACTGTCCATAAGAAATCCAGTTGCAGCAGACTTAACTTAAACTTACAATAACTTCTAAGCTTTAACACTATATACACAGCACCACACCAGAAGGAAGAGAGATAGAAAGAGAAAGTGAAAGCCAGGCTCCTTCTGGCCTTACTTTTATAGTCGGCATGACCTTGACAGGAAGTGATAAAAGAACCAGTTTAAACCAGCTGTACTCAGCTTCTCTGAAGGAATACAGTGGTGCCCCGCAAGACGAATGCCTCGCAAGACGGAAAACTCGCTAGACGAAAGAGTTTTCCGTTTTGGAGGTGCTTCGCAAAACGAATCTCCTATGGGCTTGCTTCGCAAGACAATGTCTTGCGAGTTCCTGCTGGTTTCCCCCCCTCCCCCCCTTATTCTAAGCCGCTAAGCCGCTTATCAGCTGATCTGATCAGCAGATAAGCCGCTAAAAGCAGCTAAAAGCCGCTAATAGCACTAAGCCGCTTATCAGCTGATCCGATCAGCAGATAAACCGCTAAAAGCCTCTAAAAGCCGCTAATAGCGCTAATCCACTAATCCTTCAATGGGCTTGCTTCGCAAGACCGCTAGACAAAGAGAATCACAGAACGGATTATTTTCGTCTTGCGAGGCACCATGGTAACCCAAACATCATGAACCTTCTACTTGTTTCCCTCACACAGAGAAGCTTCTAGGAGCTTCCAGAACCCTCTTGAATTCTCTACACATCAGATCAATACTTAATGCACTAAGAAATGCAAACTGGCAAAAACAAGCAGAGAAAAATACTGTCTGCTCTCAAAAATTGTATCCTTTCCTCTTTCCCCTCTACAGCATGTAGTTCCACTTCTTTCTCTTGCTCATTCCCCCTCCCAGCCACTACCAGCAGCAAATGATAGGAATTCTAAGGCAGTGATAATCGGAGTGTTAGAATAATAAAATTAATGTCCACATTTTCAGCCATGAAACATTAGTGATTATGTGCTTGTCTCGTACTTGCCTTTTTGTTTCTGTTTGAACACTTAGAATAATGATCATGCTTATGGTCTAAACCTTTCTGGACATCGAGATAGGTTTACAAGTTCACACATTACCTCACTGCATAAAAACCTTGGCGAGTGTTTGGTACATAAGTTAGATGGAAACAGCTAATGTGCTATAATAACGTTAGAGCAATGCAATTCATCTTCTTACCGTTAATAAATCTAGAAATAATGGGTCCTAGGGAAATCTCTGTTTCTGAAACCTGATGGCTTTTCTCCAAGTAAGGATACTCTGAAGCACTCCTGTGTTGAGTCGCTTTGATTTTTCTTTGCATCTTAATAAAAGGGAGAGCATAGGTTGCCGTGAAATGGTCTTTCTCATTTTTCTTTTTTTAAAACAACGCCTAACATGGCTTGGTGACTCGTGTCTGCAAACCAGACTGAAACCTAATGCTAAAAAAGAACAAGTGAAAGACTTCTGTGCCCAGCCTAGCTTGTTAAGGCTGCTTGGAGTTGGTAGGGAACCCATCTTTCCATAGCTCTGGAAGGGAAATAGGGATCCTGTTACCACTCTGATAAGCCTTAACAAGCTACATCTCCCACAATGCAATGGTGGAAGCCGTGGCTACTTAAAGTGTAATAATAATTTTATTATTTATACCCCCTCCCAGTCTGACTGGGTTTCCCCAGCCACTCTGGGCGGCTTACAGTATCTTAGAGCTTTAAATGTATGATTGATATGAATGTTGCCTTGGTATAATCCATCTGGATGTCTTCTTACATTCGTGTGTTCTGATCTAAACCTATTGTTCAACCAGAAAAACAAAACAAACGGAGAAGAGACCTGAGATTTCCACTATTTAAATTGGGGCAGTGAGCCTGTGGCTCTCCAGACGATGTTAGAATCCAACCACCATCAGTCAGTCCCAACTATCAATGCCAATGATCAGGGATGATGGGAGTTATAACCAGGGCTTTTTTTCAGCCAAAGCGCTCCAGAACCCAGTTCTGGCACCTTTCAGGTGGGCACCTTTGCCATTCTAAGAGAATGAGGGAAGTGTTCATGGTGAGGTCTAGCACCTCTTTTTCTAGAAAAATAGCACTGGTTATAACCCAGCAACAGTTCCCCAGATCTGATTTAAAATTGTTGGAACACCTCTCAAAAGCAACTGGAAGGAAAATGAAGATAACTGTAAGATCGGGAGAGAAGGAGGTGTGGAGAATTCATGGTAGACTAGAAATTGCATTGCCTCCCCACAACACATTTCAGGGCTTGTTTGTGAACCAGCTCTTCGAGTTAGTGGGATTAAATAAGGCCAGCCTGTGGAAATTTCCTCTAATAAAGCCATCAGACACTGAACAGTAAAATCTGCCACTTATGAAGTTTTGAATTTCTTCATCCTCTCTGCCACCCCCACCCTCTGCTCCTCATTTTGGAGCAGCCATGTTATGTGCATCAGATGACAAGAAGATGTTAACTAGCGCTCTGTGTTGTGTATGTTGGTTTCCTCAGAAGGCTGTGAAGTGGGCCCTTGGAGTGAATGGGGGACGTGCAGCAGAAATAACAAGACCTGCGGATTTAAGTGGGGCTTGGAAACGCGGACGAGGCAAATTGTGAAAAAGCCAGCAAAAGACACAATACCATGCCCAACCATCGCAGAGTCCAGAAGATGTAAAATGGCCCTGAGGCACTGTCCGGGAGGTAAGCTTGCCAGATGCCAAAAAGTTTTTATGAGCTCTTTTCCTGACTCAAGCCGTGCTTGTTTAACTAAGATAGATAGAACACTGTCTCTTGTTTTTCAAAAACCCGGAGGAACCGTCCAACTTACACACCACCTCGTTCTGTTAGCACACAAGTGCTGAAGCACAGCCTGAGACTCTCTGTGTGTGTATATATATATAGAACATGTTTATGAGATCCTGGGGCATGCTGTATAGAATGTTGTTTTGCAGCAACATCAGGTAAGAGTCACTTTTTAAACCATGAGCAGTTCAAGACAGCTGACCTCTACATCAATTCTCCTAAAGAAACTCCATTTTCTTCAATACCAGGTAGGTATGTGAATAAGCAACCTCCCCCAACCCCAGTGGCCCGCAGATGTTTGGGGCTACAATGTGGTCATGCTGGCTGGGACTGATGGGAGTTGGAGTCCAAAAAACCTGAAGAGCAGTGGGTTGTAGTCATCATGAGCCCCATGATGCTGTCGGGATTGGTAGACTGTGACACAGGAGGAGGTAGAAACCCAAGGAGGCCTGAATGGCGGGAAACCTGGGTTGGAGGAGGGAGGAATCCCCACCACAACTTCAGCCACTTCAGGAGGGGGACCAGGGATGCCAGTTCTCTGCACACCCCTGCTCTTCCTGCAAAGTGAAGGGCCTCAGTGAAGGCTCAGGAGGCCTGTGAGCAGTCAAGGAGGCAGAAGGCAGTGACTGAACAGGAGTCTGAAAAGTAGGGTGCAAGCTTGTTGCTGAGAACCAGGCGCTACCTTCACAGATTGGGAGCAGCCCATCCCATCCCTGTGGAGCATGCAGTTTCGATCCCAACATTCCCACAAGGTGAACAAGGCGAGTGAATGTGCCACAGCTGGACTTTGAAAGCTTGGCAGACAGGGTGGGGAAATCTGTTGGGACATCTTCATTGCTTCCACTGGTTCTGAACTTCCAACTTGAACTGAGATGTGGTTCCTGGGCCCTGTGTCTGTTGCTGAGCCTCTACCACTTCTTGCCTGAATAAAGATCTTTTTTATTTCTTACAAGTGAGAGTCTTTGCTTGTGTGTTTTGGGGTGGGAGCCAGGACAGGGCACTGGATTGTGGCCTAAGAAGTTAGATCAAGCTTATTAATGTACAGGTGCAGTAGGGACAATGTGTTTCTACCGTCATAATACTGCCTGGTTCAAATGTGATTAGAGATAGATTGTGCCTTTTTTGTTGTTCTCTTATGTGGGAAAAATGAAATTAATTACAGTTTGTCTTGTTGGCGTGTTCACTTTAGCCTCCTGATATGGGACCGTGTCTGGTCAGTCTTGTTAAGTAGGGAGGAAATGTAGGAAGTAGTGAGGGAAGTCATATTTTGTGACTTGGATAGCTCTATTTTGCATAAAAATCTATTAAAAATGACCCCTTCCTAATGTTCTTAGTCTGTATACTCTCATCAACACGTGGGATAAATCTTACATTATGTAACCAAAGACAGTAGTAGATTGTGATGGATTAAACTGAGATCAGGAAGCGAGGACATTTTTGGTGGGGCAGGGTCAAGTGTGTGTGCCTTTGCCATATGCTTTCTATTTCTGTTTGCTTTGTTGACATTTCATTTTACTATTTTTGTGTTCTGCCTTAATGTGCAACGATGGCCGTAGAAGGATTTCAGTGGCAGGGGTTTTTTCAGGATTTTCAGTGACAGTTTTATGCTTTTGCATCCACGCTTACTGTGTATCCATATACCCATGTGGCTTTATAAGAACGACCCCTTAGAGTACCTCTTTCTCTTTTATGAAGGAGAAAGACAGCTGCAAGGCCAAAAGAACTTCGTGTTATCATTGGTTTTTTCCTGTGGTCATGTTGAGCGCAGCATCTTAAAAGATCGCACTAGAATGCAGTTGTCGATTATTAGATTTCCTGATGGGTCATTTTGAGAAGTCCACAGTAAAGATTACAATGCAAACCTTCTGCCTCTTCTCTTGGCTCTGGATTAGCTGTTTGGCCTTGCAAGAATTAATTTTGTTTGGTCCGCATCTGTAAGCGAATACTAATAATATTTTTAAAACTTGTGAGCCACTTTTCTATTCTTTGCTGAAGGTAACTCAAATAAACTTTCAACAACAAATAGTTTGCACCTCCTGGACTAATTCAGGAATCCTTTGGATTTCACACTTTCTGAATGTTGCGCTTCAATTTTCAGCTCAGAAAGAGTACAAAAGCCCGATCAGCTACAGGGCTTTGTTAAAGGTCTTTTTACCACCATATAAACCCCTGAACAACTTAAGACCAGGTTAATTGTATAGACATGGAAGATCAATGAGATCAGATTCTTGGGAAATTTTACTCATGGCACTGCACGCTACAGAGCAGTGACCCCCCAAATTTTCCGCCATTGCTCCTGCACTGTAAAATATCCTTCCCTGTGCCATGTAAAGCATCATGCATGAATTGCATTGAACATCTTGTAGAGACATATCTTTTTTGCCCAGACTTTCTCTGAGCCTCCTAGATTGGATTCTGTCATCCTTGAAGTCTTGTTTTTATATTATGCACTCTTTTACTGTACTTTTATGTTGCATTTCTCTCTTTATTATAGTATGTTGTTGTTGCTGTTGTTGTAGTAGTATTTGTGTATTTCTTAAAGATTTGTCAAATATTAAGTAGTTTAGCAATGCTTCTAAATAAATAAAATGCATAAGAAAACATGTATCTTAGGGTATAATAAATAAAGAAGTGGATGCAATGAGACAAAATATGTATTTAAATAAGTACAAATGCTGAAGTGAATGAACCCATGCAAAAACTGAAATGGCCTAGAAACAGAATGAGTGTCCATCCCTGTGTTATAAGACCATATTATTCTAATGGCAATTATGCCAAATATATTCATGACTCCCAAAGGATGGAAACAGAAGGGCAGATGGGATAAATATTCACAGCAAGTTTTCCTGAGCCTAAAGACAGGGGAGGCCAGTGATGAGTTTACAAGGAGAAATGAATGCTATTTGGGACAGTGACTTGGAGCTCTCTGGAAGGTGGGGAGGACACCACGAATCGCCTCAAATTTTGGAGCGCTCTTCTAAATATCCACCACAGTTGCAGCAGTAAAACCAAAGTTAATGCCCTGGAACTCTGGAATGAAAGAAAAACTTTCACTAATTTCATAAACAGAAGACACAGCAGAACTGCCAGCTAAGAAACGAAACCCATCAGATTAATTTGTTTTAAGTGCAACTTCAGAATGAGAAGCAAAGTTTTGGGGGACCTTGGAGGCAGACAAGTGGTAGGATGTCCTGTTCTTTTTCTTCTCAATCTCAGTTTTTACGAAGTGAGGCAAACGGTGCTCCTGATCTTTCACTGCTACTGTTTAATGCTAGCATCAATAACGAATGAAACACTGGGTATTCATTATCCACTCAGGATGAGGACATCTAGTCTTGTTTGTATATCACACCAGGGGAGATTAATGGTCTGAGCCAGAAACCAGCATGTGACAGTTCTTGAGTATAGTAGCCGCTCAAGCTGAAGAGATAAGGATGATACATGGCAGTCAGTTGGAAGGGTATCTTGCTTACAAAACTTTTCGAGTACCTGACATATCTAGCATAACATTTAACCTCCCGATTCCGACATCATGCAGCACTCCAGCTTCGTGCTCCTCTTACAGTGCCTTCATTTGTATGAATGTTGGGATTTTATATTGTTTTACTTTTATTGCATGCGGCTGGCCTTTACCTCTCAGTAGTTGGAATGTTTGTAGATGTTCTGTGACATCACTGCAGCTCAGCTTGAAGGAAGTGTGCAGCCAGCTTTTAGCCTGGAGCTATTCCTCACAATTGTTATAATGGGACTGCAGTTGAAGCAGATGGGATTGCATAAATATAGAGAAATGAGAAAAGTTCTAGTCCTCTGAGCAGGTCTTTTGATACGGTGGTTCATTAATGTGTCTTTTCCTTTCCATCTTTGGGGTCTTATGCCAAAAATAAAATAAAATAACAGAGTAAAGCAAATACGAACCTAATGCATAAAATTAAAATACTACTGCAGGAAGAACAGGTTACATTTTAAAATGTTATCACTTTCTCAGTCATCAAATAGCTTAGGGGAACTATTAAATGTTGTCGATTAAAAAAAGAAAAGAAAAGAAAAGTGGGTATTACCTAAATGCTTTTTCAACTACTCCAAGTCGTTCCAAACTGATGGGTTTTGGATATCATCCAGAATCGGATTTTCCTTGGGAAGAAAACACTTTAACAGGATTAATAGCCTGGGCTTGTTAATATCTTTGCTCTTGCTGTTACGAGAAATCTCGGCTTTTTTAGGTTTAAGGCTAGCTCAAAACTCTGGTTGCTTTGCCAACAGATGGTTCTGTGTGACCTGGAGTGGAGCCTTCCATTTTTCAGGTGAAAGAATCAACTTGAACATGCTGGTGAGATATCTTAAGAACAGCCATCTGTTTTGGGGTAACTCCATTCCTCCCAGTGCCCAGTTTATGTAATTCTTCTGTCTTCAAAGCTTTTTGTGTTCTAAGTATTGGGAAGGTCCCAAGTATTGGGGTGTGTGCACAGGGTGGACTGGGCCTCTCACCTTCATATATTTATTACTGAAGTCTGTTTGTTTTATCTGTCTTGGTGCTCAGCCTTGAGAGTTATAAAGATAGGTCAACAAAGCAAAACAAACTCAACAATCTAAAGAACTAGTCGAGAACAAATAAAATTAACCAGCTTAAGAAAAGACCACTCAGAAAAGATGTGTCTTGAATCACCTGCAGAAGACCAATAAAAGGGATGATTTCGAGAAGGGAATTTATTCTTCAGCCTCGGGACAATTGATGTGAAAGTCCTTCTCTTTGTCACGTCATTCCTTTTGCATGGAAGTTAGGGTTGCCATACAGTGGTACCTCGGGTTAAGTACTTAATTCGTTCCAGAGGTCTGTTCTTAACCTGAAACTGTTCTTAACCTGAAGTACCACTTTAGTTAATGGGGCCTCCCGCTGCTGCCGTGCCGCCGGAGCACGATTTCTGTTCTCATCCTGAAGCAAAGTTCTTAACCCGAGGTACTATTTCTGGGTTAGCGGAGTCTGTAACCTGAAGCGTATGTAACCTGAAGTGTATGTAACCCAAGGTACCACTGTATTTCAAAAAGTGAGAATCTAGACACAAAAGTTTTTGAGCTGTTTTTAAGGGAAATTGCCAAAAATGACACTGCCGACATGGGTTGCTGTATATCCAGATTTTCCTGGACGTTTAGCCAATTTCTGCCTGGACACGGCTTCTGACTGCAGTATTCCAGGTATGTCCGGCAAATTCTGGACATATGGCAACTCTAATGGAAGTGGAACTTGTAGCAGTTTCTGAGAGGAAAACTTGATGCTGACATCCAGGAATTGTAAAAAGATGCAGTCCTGGTTTGGGCATCTAGGAAAAAAAGTCTACACAGTGCTCCACATAGTGTGGTGTATTCTGAACATGTTCAGCTGAACATGCAATGATTTCCCCTCCAAACCTTTTGCTCAGAGCAAAGAAGTCTGAGGCGCAGCCAGCAGGGACAGAGATGTTGTGGGGTGCTCTTCGCTCTATATGTCTAAGAACACATTGGAGACAAATGGATGAAGAGACCTGAGATATATGGGAGCCAAGGACTGAAGGGAATTATTATTAAACACCAGAAACTTGACATGAACCTTGAAATGTATTGGTTGCCATTGCAGCCGAAACAAGATGGCTGGGTAGGATCAGGCCAGATGTTACACACAGGTCAGTAGCGGTTGTGTAACAACAAAGCAATGGCTATTGTTCTGTTGCCTTCCTCAAAGCAGGATTCCTTTTGAACTGAAGAGCTGTATGTGCGAATTGGTTTAAGTATGTTAGTTCTGTGCCCACATTAAGCAGAATACACAGAGGTCCTCAATAAGGATGTAATTCACCCTTCTCCACCCTCTCAGGTGAAAAGCACATTAGTTTTTGGCTGAAGCAGCGCAGGTGCAGTAATGAAGGGGAAAGCACTGGAAAGTTTTTGAATCCAGATTATTTTTCCAGGGTTGTAAACTCTGCAGGGAACCTCTGTGAGGATACCTGCCTCTTTGGGAAAGCAATGCGACCAAGCTGGCTCACCTCAGTCCTCTCTTGTGTTTACTTTAAGTTGCATTACAAATGCCTGAGAAGAGCTAATGTTGCAATCTCTCACACGTTTTCTTTCTTTTCAGTTAGTTCAGCAATCCAGTTTTCCTAATTTCTCAATCTTGGTTTGAGCTGCATTTGCTGCTTTCTAATCTCCCATTGTTGTAAAGACAATACACCCACCTCCCATTTTGTTTTATAATCAGCAGCCCTCAAGGCTGGGCACGTTTGAGTATCACAGAAAGGGGCAGCAGACAATAGACCGCGTGTGTGCTAATTTCACAGCTATTTTGATCTTATCTAGTTGCGTTGTCCTCTAATCCAATCAAAACTTATTTATGACATTCACATTGGGGATCCTGTTTCATGTTAGCTGGCAACAGCTGATGAGTACTTTCAGAGAGCTGAAGGTATGATAAACCTCCATTGTTGGTTGTGGTATCAGAAGTTTTGAAAGACCGTCCCTTGCGTCCCTCAAAAATGGGCAGGGAATTTCAGCCCTCACCCCAATTCATACAAATCTTCCTTTGCCCATCCTAATCTCCACCTAAAGTCTCATCAGCATTGAACGAGGTTAGCTACTGAGTTCACAGCAGTTTGGCAATCAGAGTACAGAATTTGTTGTCCTTGCATGACCGCAGAATCCCACTAATTCCATGAGCACATTCAACTCCTATGGCCCCGAGTAAATGTGTGCCCAGTTTCAGAAACGAAGACATGCACACCCTTCATAAAAACCTGTATTTTGACCTGCCCTCAGACTCTGTAAATAGTCCCTGCCAGGCTTAAGGTAAGACTTTTTGAGAAGGGCTCGGAGAGAGTGTGTTTGTGCCAAAAAAAGGACTAGCCGGTTCCATAATTATATGGGCATAATCACAGGACAAATACAGAGCTGGTCTCAGATGACTAGTGGACAGAATTGCCCACCTTAATCAGCCCATATGCTAACAAGAGCTGGTTCTGTCCCTCCTAACTGAAGAGCCACACATCATGTTTAACCACTTGAACAAGGAGGGGTTCTGTTACTAATAGATGCTCATCTCTTTCCCCATATAGCAGCTTTCCCCAACCTAGTTTTTCTCCAGATGTTGTTTGTTGGGCTGCAACTCCACAGTTATCCCTGGCTATTGGCCATGCTGCCTGGTGCTGATGGGATTTGTAGTCCAGCAATATTTTCAGGGCCAAAGGTTCCCTAGCCCTGCTCTACTGAATGCAAAGGATGCTGTCTACTTTATTTGGAAAATCTAGAGGAAATTATCAAATTAGTCAGTGGGAAAGCTAGCATATAATGTTATGTGCAATGGCATTATAAGGTAAATTTAAAGCATGGTACAGTGGTACCTCGGGTTAAGTATTTAATTCGTTCCGGAGGTCTGTTGTTAACCTGAAATTGTTCTTAACCTGAAGCACCACTTTAGCTAATGGGGCCTCCTGCTGCCGCCGCGCCGCCAGAGCACGATTTCTGTTCTCATCCTGAAGCAAAGTTCTTAACCTGGAGTACTATTTCTGGGTTAGCGGAATCTGTAACCTGAAGCGTATGTAACCCAAGGTACCACTTTATATAGAGTTTTCCTATAGGGCTTCTCTCAGGCTTTTTTTTTTTTTGCTTGACAACTATGCGAAAGTAAACATGTTCTTATAAGGAAAAACCAAGCATAGCTAATAGTTAGATCATATCTTCTGTATGAGGATGGGAGGGACTAAGATTTTACAGTGCAACAATCCCTGCCCCATCTCTCCTCGCTTGCAATCCCCCATTAATTGGATAATCTATCCTAAGTCTATGTAAGCAGAGATCAGGTAATGACTGCTGCATGAATGAATTCTCAATAATGGATCCACGTTAATTAATCAATTTCATGGCACATCATGCAGAAGAAGAAAAGCTCTTTAGCATCTTAATAAGATACACAACCTCTTCAAGCAAGCACTTGTAGCCTTTCTCCGCCCCCTGGTTGGTTGGCTGAAAGAACTGTTGACTGGGACAGTTGACTTAAAAAAATGTCACACTTATTCAGAAGACACAGTCTTTCTTTGAATGGCTGGTATTCCTAACCCACTTGTTTCTGAGAAGTCCTGTTCGAAGATCCATTTTTAATACACACAAGGGAATCTAACCCCAAATCAGCACAGACTGTGGAAACTTCACATTGGACTTCAAGCATCTGGCATTGTGTGCCTCCCCATTCTTCCTCCAGACTCTGGGTCCTTCGTTTCCAAGTGAGATGCAAAAGCTGCTCTCATCAGAAAAGAGATTTGGGGAGCCATGTCACCAGCTGGTGTTGGTCCACTGTGCTTCATTAAGTGCAGGGTCAATGTAGCTGTCTACCAGGAGATTTTGGAGCACTTCATGCTTCCTTCCGCAGACGAGCTTTATGGGGATGCTGATTTCATTTTCCAGCAGGACTTTGTCACCTGCCCACAGTGCCAAAAGTACCAAAACCTGGTTCAATGCCCATGGGATTACTGTGCTTGATTGGCCAGCAAACTTGCCTGACCTGAACCCCATAGAGAATCTATGGGGCATTGCCAAGAGAAAGATGAGAGACATGAGACCGAGCAATGTAGAAGAGCTGAAGGCTGCTATTGAAGCTTCCTGGTCTTCCATAACACCTCAGCAGTGCCACAAGCTGATAGCATTCATGCCACGCTGCATTGAGGCAGTGATTGATGCAAAAGGGGCCCAAACCAAGTACTGAGTACATGTGCATGCTTCTACTTCTCAGAGGTCCAGTATTGCTCTATTTGCAGTCCTTGTTTTGCTGATTTCATTTAATATTCTAATTTTCTGAGATTGTTAATTTGGGGTTTTCATCAGCTGTACACCATAAACATCACAATTGTAACAAATAAAGGCTTGACATATCTCGCTTTGCATGTCATGAGTCTATCGCATATATTAGTTTCACCTTTTAAGTTGAATTACTGAAATAAATGAACTTTTCCACAATATTCTAATTTTTTGAGTTTCACCTGTACGAAGCAAGCAGCTGCTAACATGTAACTTGCTTAAGCCTAAATTTGGGGATCGGACAATGGGTGCACAACCTGCCCTCGTTCTGCTTGATTCTCACATGGTTCATATCCCACCCCACCCCTAACCTTCCCACAATATACACAAGAAATTGGACAAGTTTCTTTAGGTTGGACTGCACAGATTCCCTTGACTAGACAGATTCCCTTGTGTGTTGTCTTTTAGAAGCCCCTCAAAGTATTGTGTGATCTGTGGGTTCCTTCTGGAATTATCTGTTTTTAATGATTTTTAAAGAAAAATCCTTGTAAATGACCAGAGCACGAGTTAGAGCCGTCTCTGGGCAATTATGCAGTTGACGAACATTTAAAAATTCTGAATGGCAGCCAGATACTAATCCGTATTGAAGTATTTATTCTTAACACGGTTGTACTTGATCCGGTGTGTGTGTGAGCACGCAAAGAAACGAGCCCATCAATAGATACTTTTTTATTGCATGTGACGTTGCTTAAGTTGTCAAATTAGCTTCATCTTTTCACCTTGCACTATTGGTAAGCTCTTCAAAAGGAGCACAGTGTGCACTGCTGTCCTTGCTTGGACCAGGAATGCTGACTGTTAGCGTCTCCATCTGTAACATACGCTTAGGAATTACATCCGTTCTGGAGAAATTAATTTCTTCAAGCAAAAGCTGCCAAGAGTCGTGTTCACCTTTAAACACTATTTCACTAGTTTATCAGATGGCGGCCCATTTGTGACACCCTTCAGACGTTCAGACCTCTGAGGTGCTGTCATACTGGCCAGGCTGTCTAGAACTCTTAGCTTGGAGGCTTCCCCCTGATGTGGAAATAACAGGGTGGAATTGTCCATGTGAAATACACAGCCACACAAGCATCCCACAACTGCCAGGGTAGGCATATTTTATGCTAGAGAAGGAAATAAATAACTATCAGAAAATAATGAAGTGGGTCTTTATAAGAGCTTTAGTTTAATAGCAGTCTGTGTGCAAAAACCGCTGAATTTGTTGTCCTGCAAATACGTTCTCATTTTTTTTAGTTTTAATAATATGAGATTCTAGTCCTCATGAATGCAGCCTATAGGCTTTAAAGGTATTGGGTGATGCCTGATGAAACCTTATTTTCAGGAGTTAGCAAATGTGGCTTCTTTCCAATGTGTGGCTTATTGTCCTCCTTCATCACTGACAGAAGTGGAATAATGTATTATTATTGTTATCATTACCCATCCCTCACTCTAAGGTCTCAGGGCAGTTAAAACACAATATTAAAAACATTTTAAAACAACTGAAAATAGTATATGCAAATGAGCAAAATGTGCATATTTTAAATTAGGCTATTTAACTCTTGGGTTCTGGATTTGTGCAAATTTCTGATGTGTTTATGTCTTTTTGAGTAGAGTATATGGCATGCGACCTAGCAAGTTTTGTTTATTCTTTTACACTGGCTAGATGTTGTTTGAAATGACAGTGACATGTAGCTCCTACATTTCACTGATTTACTGGAATTTCAGAAAGTTCTTCCCACTTCTAAACTTTTTTCTTAAAAAAGTGCCTGAATTTTGTTGTTTCTGATAATTCAAACCTCAGCTGCATTCCAAGCAAAATAACTTGGGGGAAGAAGCAATATGCTGTTTTCTTGATAACTTAGTGTGACTTATTGAGCGATGTGTGTATAAGATGGAATTTCTGAGCACCTCATATGGAGTCAGACTCGGCTGGGCAGCAGACAAGTGTGGAGGTATCTAGTTGCAGGGTTTTGGCCAGAGCAACCGTAGGGTGCTAATGGAAGCAGTTGCTTTATGGGGTGTCAGATTTATTGTGAACTTTGTTTGAAGAAGTTCAAGCAAGGGGCATGGGCTTCCAGACACCCATGTTGGAGGAATTTTGGCAAATAGATTCGCGGCAGTTAATATTTCCATGCAGATGGATTGCTGTCTGACCACATTTGTGATTGACATCATCCCTGAAAACAAAACAAAAAAAGCAACCACAGTTCATCCAAATGATGGGCAACTTTAAAAAGAAAAAGGGGGGAAAGAATATAGCAAAAAGACTAGGAAAGTATTTGCTTTTTACAGCGTTAGTAACATTGTTCAGTACAGGATATCGGGGGAGGGGAGAAGTGCTGATTGACACTTTTCTCCTGAACACTTACCCATTGTGATGCTTTTGTTTTTCAAAAGTAAGGGAAGAATGTAAATTTAATTAATTAATAATGCCTGCCAGTGAACTCTGACAAGTGTGACTTGGATTGTAGAGATTTGGGCTAGATCACCATTTGGGTGCCTGACAGTTCAAGGATTCTACAATCAAGGCTAGTTTGTTCAGCACTAAGACTTTGCTTAAATTTCACCTGGAGAAGAAATATGTCTTTGCATTTTTTTTTTAAAAAAAATTGAACTCTTCCTCCGAATCTAAGATCACACACAATGATATCAAACCAATTCAGTGAAGCTCAGCACCATAAAAGCAAAAAACAGATATTCAGCAGCATATGCTTATTCAGCTATTTAAAAAGCACCGCCAGCAGCTGGAGACCCAAGTCTGGGAAACCTTGAGATAAATGTTAGTATTGTCAAAACACAATGGCTCCGGTCTAGCTCTGGGTGCGTGGAACAAAGCTGTAACGTGAATAGTGGCATCAGCAGAGAGTATCTGCCTCCAACTGTTCCGACAGTGTCTTAAGGTTCAAGGAGCACCAACCTTGCTGAAACTAAGTGGATCTGGATCTTGCACCAGGAAACCCAGTGTTGAGTCCCATCATGGAAAGAGAAGTCATGAGACATGCAGGTATAGGGCGGTATACAAATTTAATAAATAATAATAATGTGACTGTCATTAATGGGGCAGCCTGAGCAATGCAGGTGAGCACCACCTGCTCTCTCATTCTTGTCTCTTCCTTTCTTAGTTGGGACGAACGCAACACAATTATGGGGGAAGCACACAGCTTGCTGCCCGTACTTGGCATATATACAGTTTTGCCATCTGCTGCTGATAAATGCCGTCCTTTTTCCTCCTCCTCCTCCTCCTCCTTTCGGTCAAGCTGAACGCATTTCAAAACTGTAGGAAGAAGGGAGCGAATTTAATAAGTTGGATTGGGTATGGAAGAGGCAAGCCCTTAGGCTAACATTAGACAGAGGCCTGTCATGTTGATAGGGCTGTTAGATGGATCAAACTCGCGGGGTTTGGTTACAGCAGAAGAAGGAGCGATGGTGTCTTTGATCAGCACTGCCTGCGGAGAGGCTTTCGGGCCAAATGGTATGAGCTTCCTAGGAAAGATATACAAGGCAGCGCTGCACATCAGGTATCAAAGCGTTTTTACTGGCCTAAACAGCTAAAAATGATGATTGAAGCAGGGTTTGAGGCCCAGAGAAAGTCTAGCGGTGGGAAGGACTAATAGGAAAAACATTGCCGAGAACTCACGGAAGGGAAGCCTTGGGGCTTTAACCGGAAGCCCACTGGAATAAGGTATCGACAATCTGATATCGTGTGGCTGAGCAATCACGTCAGTAGGAAGCTGAACAAATTCCATTCCCTTTCAACTGTTTCCCTTCAAGCTCTAGCATCCAAGTAAGGACTTTCTCTACTTTTTGGGCTGAGTTGTAAGTTGGGTCACTTTGGAGATCAACACTATACATACATAGATATTTCATGATGGCTTCTGACTGAATATTCCTTTCTTAGGTTATAGGTTAGAAGTCCCAAATGACTGATTGATGCTTCCTCAGTGGGAACTAACGGTCATGCGTTCAACAGTGGTAACTTCTCTGAGCTCTGATGGGTAGACAGCTATGGAGAAAGGGCAAGTGTGTGGGCGAAGGAAGTGGCATCTATAAGTTTGGCAAGGACCATGATACCTCAAGGACTGCCTCTCTCCATATCTTGGGAACCATAGTTTCCCATAGTGTGGTGTAGTGGTTAAGAGCGGTAGACTCGTAATCTGGTGAACTGGGTTCGCATCTCCACTCCTCCACATGCAGCTGCTGGGTGACCTTGGGCTAGTCACAGTTCTCTGAAGTCTCTCAGCCCCACTCACCTCACAGAGTGTTTGTTGTGGGGGAGGAAGGGAAAGGAGAATGTTAGCCGCTTTGAGACTCCCTAGAGTAGTGATAAAGCGGGATATCAAATCCAAACCCTTCTTCTACCTGGTTCCTGTGATCACCACCTGAGACCCTTCTTTGTGTGCCTCCTCCATGAGAGATCCACAGGGTGGCAACACGAGAATGGGCCTTTCCTGCAGCGGCTCCCTGTTTGTGGAATGCTCTCCCCAGGGAGATTAGGCTGGCACCTTCATTATATACCTTTAGGCACCAGGCAAAAACGTTACTCTTCAATCAGGCCCCTGGCTGACTAACATCCTATAGGCTTTTTACATGTTTTGGAGGGTTCTTGGTTTCCTTTGTTCCTATTCTTGCTTCAAGTATGTATTTTGTATTTTTGTCTTGTGTCTTTATGTTGTGATCCGCCCTGAGGTCTGCGAATGAAGAGCAGCATGCAGTTTTAATAAATAAATAAAAATAGGGTGACCTTTTTTTCTCTTTGCTAATCCTAGAAGCCTCTGAGCCAAGATAGGGGAGGTGTGCTTGGTTGTAAGCAGAAAGAGTAAATATGGGAAGAGGGGAGAAGTTGAAACCTGATGGAATAGAGACATTATCCAAGGATGCAGACACTGCAGAATAGAAGGCAGAGGAGTTGTAGCTGTGTATGTGAGAGGGCAGAGAAGGAAGAAGGAAGGAAGGAAGGAAGGAAGGAAGGAAGGAAGGAAGGGAGGGAGGGGAGGGAGGGAAGGGAAGGGAAGGGAAGGGAAGGGAAGGGAAGGGAAGGGAAGGGAAGGGAGCTTACACCATGGGTCGAGTATTAATTCTGCACCTAAATAATCATTTAGTACTGCAAAAAATGCACTAATGCCTGTGCATGCCCACACTTTAGTCCTCAAATTGACACCATTCAGTAGGGACTGTCAGCTGTCACAAACATATCTAGGGTGTGTTTCTTTGAGCGTTTCCAGAGGGTATAACTTAAGCCACTGTGGAAGGGCAAAGAAGCCGCCCCATTTGGCTGGCAGGGCCCCCAGAATAAATGTGATTATCGGGTACAATGACAGTTCTGCAATATTGCCTGCCGCTTGGCATTGCTGTGAACTTAATGGCAGTTTGTGTCACGTGTTTTGCGCATGCCCTAAGGCTGTGCAGCTTTGACAGGATGTGGCAACTGAAACTAATCTCACATTATCATCTTCACTGAATCTTAGTTTTAATACTTTAATCCTGGGGAATATATCCCATGTGTTGGATCCGAACTAACCTGTCACACTTCTGAGCCCCGATGAAATTAGCGGGAATAATTAGTTGTGCCTCACGTCCTATCAATTTCCCTGGTTTTAAACTATGACTTGCATTGGCTGCATACACACCATACATTTAAAGTGTACCTCCGCCAAGAATCCTGGGAACTGTAGTTTACCCCTCACATAGCTGCAATTCCCAACACATAGTTAATAAACTATGGTTCCCAAGATTCTTTGGGGGGCAACATGTGCTTTAAATGTATGGTGTGTTAGGTAAAGCTAAAGGACCCTGGACGGTTTTGTTGTTTAGTCGTTTAGTCGTGTCCGACTCTTCGCGACCCCATGGACCAGAGCATGCCAGGCACTCCTGAATTTGAAGGCAATGATTTTGAAGTTCAGTAACTGAATAAATGTGGGAATGTTGAGTGTGGAGAGCAGGTTTTGTCCCCTTGGAAATATCAAGGACCTAGATGAACCTGCTCTCAAGCAGCATGTTGCTGTTGTTTAGTCGTTTAGTCGTGTCCGACTCTTCGTGACCCCATGGACCAGAGCACGCCAGGCACTCCTGTCTTCCACTGCCTCCCGCAGTTTGGTCAAACTCATGTTAGTAGCTTCGAGAACACTGTCCAACCATCTTGCCCTCTGTCTTCCCCTTCTCCTTGTGCCCTCCATCTTTCCCAACATCAGGGTCTTTTCCAGGGAGTCTTCTCTTCTCATGAGGTGGCCAAAGTATTGGAGCCTCAGCTTCAGGACCTGTCCTTCCAGTGAGCGCTCAGGGCTGATTTCCTTCAGAATGGATAGGTTTGATCTTCTTGCAGTCCATGGGACTCTCAAGAGTCTCCTCCAGCACCATAATTCAAAAGCATCAATTCTTCGGCGATCAGCCTTCTTTATGGCCCAGCTTTCACTTCCATACATCACTACTGGGAAAACCATAGCTTTTACTATACGGACCTTTGTTGGCAAGGTGATGTCTCTACTTTTTAAGATGCTGCCTGGACGGTTAGCTCCAGTCAAACTTGACTATGGGGTGCGGCGCTCATCTTGCTTCAGGCTGAGGGAGCTGGCGTTTGTCTGCAGACAGCTTTTCAGGTCAAATGGTGTTTACATGGCATTTGTATGGATCTTTCCCATTTTTTCTTCTTCATAATTTTGTTCTCATTCTCTTGCTTCTCTTACTCCGACTTACTTTCCCTCCTTTTTTCGTGAGTGTAAAAGGGAGGGTGTCTTATCGAATGACGTGTACTGCTTCTAATTTATTGTCTCAACATATTATTAAAACAAATGTTATAGATGTGATTTATTATTAAAACCAACTGAAATATTAGTGGGGAGGAAGTAACCGAAAGCTATTGTCTATACACACCGAATCTGTGTGTGATGATTCTGGTTTTCATTTTTCCTTCCAAATGCTAATATTTTTGCAGTATATTCCATGTATGCAACCAACCCGGATAAACGATGAGATCCACAGAGGAAAAACAAATCTGAAGGAAATTCTGGAGAAGAAAACCCTTAATGAAGGCTAAGGACAAGTGATCAGGAGGCTGTTGTTAGTAATGTTTTCCCATGGCCTATTTTATGTAACCAACCCCATACCATCCACACACAAGGTAGTAACAGGCATTGGGAGTTCCAGAGTTTGCAGGAGTACAAAAACAAATGTACCCCCTAAAGGAGGCCTCGGTTCACCCTAATGCAGACTAAGCATGACTAGTAATAATTGAGTAACTTCTCATCCAGTTTACATGCCATGCCAATTTATAGCATCCTCCCAAGTATCCTTAGAAACAGTTGTGAGGGTTCCAGGAGGAGAGGAGAAAGCTGCCTTTACACCAAATCGGACAATATTTGGACAAAGTGCCCCATGATATTCTTGTTGAGAAGCTGGTAAAATGTGGGTTGCATGAGGTAACTGTTAGGGACAGTTGAGGCAGCTGGGTCTGTTTAGCCTGCAAAAGGAGCGCCAAAGAGGAGATATGATAGCCATCTTCAAATATCTAAAGGGCTCTCACATGGAAGATAGAGCAAATTTGTTTTCTCCTGCTCCAGAGGGTAGGAACCAAACCAACGGCTTCAAGTTACAAAAAAGTAGATTCCAACTAAACATTAGGAAGAACTTTCTGGTGGAAAGAGCTGTTTGACAGTGGAATGGACTCCCTTAGAAGGTGGTGGACTCTCCTTCATGGGAGGTTTTTAAACAGAGGTTGGATGCTCCAGTTGAGATTCCTGCATTGCAGGGCGTTGGCTTAGATTGTCTTGAGGGTCCCATCCAACTCTACAATCCTATGAGTCCACTGTGGTCCACTTAGCTACATATGGTCCACTCTACACAGACTGGGAGCTTTCTTCTGGGGCTCCTCAGAGGGGTCTTTCCCAGCCATTTCTGCAGATGCCTGACATTGAACCTGGGCCTTTTTATTCGGCCCATTTGTGGAATCACTGCTGGGTTGCATTTGGCTTTCTTGGTCCATCAGCTGAGCAGGCCTATTACAAAACTCACTAGACATGGGGGTAAACTATGTGCATGTTTACTCAGAAGTAAGTCCCACTGGGCTCAAGGGGACACCATCCGTTGTATGTTTAAGATGGCAGTGCTGAAAGCAAAAGAGGCAAATTCCATGCAAGCCCAGCATTGCAATTTAATAAGTTGTTGCCGCAAGCTTCACCTTCCAGCATTTTTTGCTCAACAGGGCTCTTGACAGGTCACGTGGGCCATCCAGCCACCAAATTCTCCCTTTTGGGAATGCAAACAGCTCACATAATTGTTTGAGAGAATAGCTGGATGGGTTAAGCAAGGGGAGGTTTAAGGTTTCTGAGCTATTTTGCAGAAAATGAAGTGATAACATTTACTGCTGGTGGTTGCATGGTTCAGTAACTAATTTTTTTCCTTAAAAAAAAAAGTTTGTTTATGCTTAGTTTGGACGAAGCTAATACCAGGCAAGTTTTATAATCAAATTTTCCCCTAACAATCATACTTCCCTTTTAAAAATAGGAGCTAGCAATGACCTTACTGAGGTCTTTTTTTAAATGTAAGCTATAACTCCAAGCAGTATTCTGCCTCGCTTGGACTTTTTGCTGTGCTTTCATGCCAGGACTTTCGCTGGAAAATAAAAGCAGGGAATAATAATTAGATCTGGTTCGCTCCTCCTTGAAGCATCGCTCCATGTTTATAACCGCCTAGATTTGTTTTTTAAAGGGGAGGGAAACAGCAGGAAATTGAGTATTTAATTATGGACATAATTCTGAAATTTGGAGATGTTCCTTTGTTTCATGAGCCAAGGTTCGTATCGGCTTTTGATTTTTATAGTCCCCAACACATTTGGCTCATACATTCTACTGCAGACATTTTTTAAGTGAAAATGACTTCGAAAGGCATTTGCTGACTTGCATGGTTTCTTGAACTGCTGAGGGTTTAAAACCTAATTTCTAAGCTCCTGCCTGAACCTGGCATGGCCTGTTTCAGAAATGAGTGCGATCTAAGAAAGAGCTACTGTTGTATGGCATGTTTGAATTGTTGCAGCTGTTCAGGACCATTCATGACCTTCCTAGTTTCATTAAAGTGGACCTTTACTTTTCTGGGTGGGGTTCAAGCCAAGTTTCCAGAGATAATTGCTAGTGCTTTGTCCTTTGGAAACTTCCCCCATTGAAATATTTGCTTCCAATGATGTTTGCAGGACCGTAAGTGTAAGGGGAGGGAGGTACTGTGGAATCCTGGCCTCCTCAAACATACTGGGTTTTCATTAGAAAAAACAACCCCAAACTGAATTTCGTAAAATAGTTCTCTTCTCAAAAAATCCATTAAAATGAATATTTTAAGATAAAATAATTTAGAAATGCACGTTGAGATAAAAATAGTTATTATATTATGTCTGTCATGATGAAATATATATTCAAAACCAAAATGTTCTACAGTTTTGTAAAAAACAACAACTCAAATGACTTAAAATTAAATGGACATAGACCACAAATACATAGATTCAGCCAACCCTAATGTACACTTCCTTGACATTTTAAAAATTAAATTAAATTTCATTTTACATTTAATACAGTGGGTAGTATTTAACTTACTCAGATGCATTGAAATGAATGCCCATGACTAAGGCCCATTAATTTCCAGACGTCTTTTCTGAAGAAAATGTAGTTGAATACCACACAATCAAATTACTTTAAATGGTATTGGGTTGTATGCAATGATAGCCCTACTCAGAGTAGACCCATTGCAACCTAGGTCAGTTCTGGATCTACTCTGGCTAGAGCTAGCACCATTAAGGCCAAGCTACATGTTACATTAAATGTGTAATCACATTTGACATATTTTTTCTTCTACGCGGTCAGGGTTAGGGTGGGACTGTTGCATGTGGGAAGGCTCCAGCCAGTTGTGAGGCTAGCAGCTTCCCTCTCTTGCCAAAGAGAGAGGGACCGCCAAAGTACAAGATGGCCCCTTTATTCCACATAACTACATAAGCCAGCTGGACTGGCAGATGACTCTTATTTAAACCCTGGCAACGGGAAGGCATCCTCCCTTCCCCTTAGGGCAGCAGCTAGCTTAGGTAGTGCATTGCAAGCTGTGTCAAGCACAGAGAAGGCGCTGTGCTCAAATGCCTCACCACCGGTCTCTATCCCCCAGCATCTACCGCCTGAGGCAGCCGCCTCACTCTGTCCAATGGTAGGACCACACCATC